>NW_006408949.1:1229149-1237223 GCF_000296735.1 Chrysochloris asiatica
ACATTTCGGACTTGTCTGCCATGTAGCTAGCTCTCTGTACATGGATATGTTGGACTGATCTGCCATGTAGTTAGAATTCTGTATATGGAAATGTTGCACTACTCTGCTATATAGCCAGCTCTCTGTACATGGACATTTTGGACTTGTCTACCATGTAGCCAGCTCTCTGTGCATGGATATGTTGGTGTAATCTGCCATGTTGGCAGGTCTCTGTATATGAACTTATTGGACGTGTCTTCCATGTAGATAGCTCTCTGTATATGGACATGTTGGACTCATCAGCCATGTAGCCCGCTCTCTCTCTTTGAGCATGTTGGACTCATCTGCCTTTTAGCTAACACTTTAATATACACATGTTGGATCCATGTGTTATATAGCTAACTCTCAGTATAAAGACAGGTTGGGCTCATCTGCTATGTAGCTAGTACTCTGTATATGGACATGTTGGATTACTCTGCCTTGAAGCTTGCTCTCAGTATATGGACATGTTGGACTCATCTGTCATGTAGGTACAACTCTGTTTATGGAAATGTTGTAGTACTCTGCCATGTTGCTACCTTTATGTATATGGATATTTTGGACTAGTCTGCCATGTAGCTAGCTCTCTGTACATGGATAAGTTGGACTGATCTGCCATCTAGGTAGCTCTCTCTTTATGAACATATTAGACTTGTCTGCCATGTAGCTAGCTATCAGTATATGGACATGTTAACTCATCAGCCATGTAGAGAGCTCTCAGCATGATCATGTTGGACTCATATGTCATGTAGCTAGAACTCTGTATATGGAAATGTTGCACTCTTCTGACATGTAGCTAGCTCTCTGTATGTGGAAACGTTGGATTCATCTGCTATGTAGCTTCAACTATGTATATGGAAGTGTTGAACTACTCTGACAAGTAGCTAGCTCTCTGTGCATGGATATGATGGACTGATCTGCCATCTAGGTAGCTCTCTCTATATGAACATATTAGACTTGTCTGCCATGTAGCTAGCTATCAGTATATGGACATGTTAACTCATCAGCCATGTAGCCATCTCTCTGCATGATCATGTTGGACTCCTCTGCCATGTAGCTAGAAATCTGTATACGGAAATGTAGCACTACTCTGCCATGTAGCTAGCTCTCTGTGTTTGGATATGTTGGACTGATCTGCCATGTAGGTTGTTGTTGTTGTGAAGTGCCATCGAGTCGATTCCGACCCATAGCGACCCTGTACAGGGTTTCCAAGGCCATGTAGGTAGATCTCTGTATATGAACATATTGGACTTATCAGAAATGTAGCTAGTTTTCTGTAAATGGACATGTTGGACTCATCTGCCTTGTAGCAAGCCCACTAAATACACACATGTTGGACACATCTGCATGTAGTTAACTCTCAGTATATGAACAAGTTGGACTCATCTGCCATGTAGCTAGCTCTCTGTGCATGGATATGTTGGACTGATCTGCCATGTAGGGAGCTCCCTATATATGAATATATTGGAGTTCTCTGCCCTGTAGCTAGCTCTCTGTATATGGACATGTTTGAATCATCAGCCATGTACCCAGCTCTCTCTGTATGAACATGTTGGAACCATCTGCCTTGTAGTTAGTCATCTACATATACACATGTTGGACTCATCTCCCATGTAGCTAACTCTCAGTATATGGATATGTTGGACTCATCTGTCATGTAGCTAGTACTCTGTATATCAACATATTGGACTACTCTGCCATGTAGCTATCTCTCAGTATATGGACATGTTGGAATCATCGGACTTGTAACTAAAACTCTCTATATGGAAATGTTGCACTACTCTGCCATGTAGCTAGCTCTCTGTATATGGACATTTAGGACTCGTCTGTCCTGTAGCTACCTCTCTGTGCATGGATATTGTGGACTGATCTGCCATGTAGGTAGCTCTCTGCATATTAACATATTGGATTTGTCTACCATGTAGCTATTTCTCTGTATATGGACATGTTGGACTCGTCTGCCATGTACCTAGCTCTATGTGCATGGATATGTTTAATTGATTTGCCATGTAGGTAGCTCTCTGTATATGAACGTATTAGACTTGTCTGCCATGTAGCTAGCTTTCTGTATTTGGACATGTTCTCATCAACCATATAGGCAGCTCTTCCTGTATGAACTCGTTGGACTCACCTGCCTTCTAGATAGACCTCTATATAAAATCATGTCGGACTCATCTGCCATGTAGCTAACACTTAGTATATGGATATGTTGGACTAATCTGCCATGTAGCTAGTACTCTGTATATGGACATGTTGGAGTACTCTGCCATGTAGCTATCACTCAGTTTATGGACACAATGGACTCATCTGTTATGTAGCTAGTACTCTGTATATGGAAATGTTGGACTACTCTGCAATGTAGCTAACTCTCAGTATATAGACACGATGGAATCTTCTGCCATGTAGCTAGAACTCTGTATATGGAAATGTTGCTATACTCTGCCATGTAGCTAGCTATCTGTATATTGAAATTTTGGACTCATCGGACATGTAGCTAACTCTCAGTGCATGGATATGTTGGACTCATCTGCCATGTTGCTAACTGTCAGTATATGGACATGTTAGACTCATCTGCCATGTAGCTACTACTCTGTGTAAGGACATGTTGGACTATTCTGCCATGTAATTAGCTCTCAGTATATGGACACATTGGACTCATCTGCCATGTATCTAGAACTCTGTATATGGAAACGTTGCACTTCTCTGCCATGTAGCTAGCTCTCTGTATTTGGACAATTTGGACTCGTCTGCCATATAGCTAGCTATCTGTGCATGGATATGTTGGACTGATCTGCCATGTAGGTAGCTCTTTGTAAAGGAAAATATTGTACTTGTCTGCCATGTAGCGAGATATCTGTGTATGTTCATGGTGGACTCATCAGCCTTGTAGCTATTCCTACATATATACATATGTTGGACTCATCTGCCATGTAGCTAATTCTCAGTATATGAACATGTTGGACTCATCTTCCATGTAGCAAGTACACTGTATACGGACATGTTGGACTACTCTGCACTGTAGCTAGCTCTCAATATATGGACATGATGGACTCATCTGCCATGTAGCTAGAACTCTGTATATGGAAATGTTGCATTACTCTGCCATGTAGCTAGCAATCTGTATATTAACATTTTGGACTCATCGGTCATGTAGTTAACTCTTAGTGCATGGATTTGTTGGACTCATCTGCCATCTAGCTAACTCTCAGTATATGAACATGTTGGGCTAATCTGCCATGTAGCTAGTACTCTGTATATGGACACGTTGGACTACTCTACACTGTAGCTAGCTCTCAGTATATGGACATGTTGAACTCATCTGCCATGTAGCTAGAACTCTGTATATGTAAATGTTGCATTATTCTGCCATGTAGCTATCTCTGTGTATATGGACATTTTGGACTTGTCTGCAATGTAGCTAGCCCTCTGTGTAAGTATATGTTTTACTGATCTGTCATGTAGGTAGCTCTCTGTATATGAACATATTGGAATTTTCTGCCATGTAGCTAGCACTCTGTATATGGACATGTTGGACACATCAGCCATGTAGCCAGCTCTCTCTGTATGAACACATTGGACTCATCTGCCTTGTAGCTTGTCTCCTATATATGAACATGGTGGACTAATTTGCATTGTAGCTAACTCTCATTATATGGACATGTTGGACTCATCCACCATGTAGCTAAATCTCAGTATATGGACATATTGGACTCGTCTGCCATGTAGCTAGCTCTCTGTGCATAGATATGTTGGACTGATCTGCCATTTAAGTAGTTCTTTGAATATGAACATATTGGACTCATCAGCCATGTATCCAGTTCTCTCTGTATGAACATGTTGGACTCATCTGCCTTGTAGCTATTCCTCTATATATACTCATGTTGGACTCATCTGCCATGTAGCTAACTCTCAGCATATGGACACTTTCGATTCATCTGTCATGTAGCTAGTACTCTGTATATGGAATTGTTGGACTACTCTGCCATGTAGCTAGCTCTCAGTATATGGACATGCTGGCCTCATCTGACATGTTGCTAACTCTCAGTATATGGACATGTTGGAAACATCTGCCATGTAGTTAGCTCTCTGTATATGGACATGTTGGACTCATCAGCCATGTACCCACCTCTCTTTGTATGAAAACGTTGGACTCATCTGCCTTGTAGCTAGTCCTCTATATATACACATGTTGGACTCCTCTGCCATGTAGCTAAGTCTCAGTATATGGACACGTTCAACTCATCTGCCATGTAGCTAGCTCTCAGTATATGGACACATTGAACTCATCTGCATGAAATGAGAAATCTGTATATGGACATGTTGCACCACTCTGCCATGTAGCTAGCTCTCTGTATATGGAAATATTGGACTCGTCTGCCATGTAGCTAGCTCTCTGTGCATGGATATGTTGGGCTGATGTGCCATCTAAGAAGCTCTGTGTATATGAACTTATTGAACTTGTCTGCCAGGTAGCTAGCTCCCTGTATATGGACATGTTTGACACTTCAGCCATGTAGGCAGATCCGTTTTTATGAACATGTTGGACTCATCTGCCTTGTTGCTAGTCCTCTATATATACACATGTTGGACATCTCTTCCATGTAGCTAACTCTCAGTATATGAACATGTTGGGCTCATCTGCCATGTAGCTAGTACTCTGTATATGGACATGTTGGACTACTCTGCATTGTAGCTAGCTCTCAGTCTATGACCACGTTGAACTCATATGCCATGTAGCTAACTCTCAGTATATGGACATGTTGGACTCATCTGCCATGTAGTTTTCAGTCTGTTTATGGAATTGTTGGACTACTCTGCCATGTATCTAGCTCTCAGTATATGAACACATTGCACTCATCTGCCATGTAGCTAGAACTCTTTATATGTAAATGTTGCACTACTCTGCCATGTAGTTAGCACTCAGGATATGGGCATTTTGGACTCATCGGCCATGTAGCTAGATCTCTCTGCATGGATATGTTGGACTGATCTGCCATGTAGGTAGCTCCCTGTATATGAACATATTGGATTTCTCTGCTATGTAGCTACCTCTATGTATATGGACATGTTGGACTCATCAGCCATGTAGCCAGCTCTCTGTACGAACACGTTGCAATCATCTTCCTTGTATCTAGTTCTCTATATATACACATGTTGTCCTCATCTGCCATGCAGCTAACTCTCAGTATATGGACATGTTGGTCTCATCTGACATGTAGCTAGTATTTTGTATATGGACATGTTGGACTACTCTTCCATGTAGCTAACTCTCAGTTTATGGACATGTTGGACTAATCTGCCATGTAGCTAGAACTTTGTATATGGAAATGCTGCACTACTCTGGCATGTAGCTAGCTCTCTGAATATGGACATGTTAGAAACATCTGCTATGTATACAGCTCTCTGTGTATGAACATGATAGACTCATCTACCTTGTAGCTACTCCTCTATATATACACATGTTGGACCTATCTGCCATGTAGCAAACTCATAGTATATGGACATGTTGAACTCATCTGACATGTAGCTAGCACTCTGTATATGGAAATGCTGGACTACCATGCCATATAGAAAGCTCTCAGTATATGGACACGTTGGACTCATCTGCCATGTAGCTAGAACTCTGTATATGGAAATGCTGCACTACTCTGGCATATACCTAGCTCTCTGAATATGGACATGTTGGACACATCTGCCATGTATCCAGCTCTCTGTGTATGAACATGTTAGATTCATCTACCTTGTAGCTAGTCCTCTGTATATACACATGTTGGACTCCTCTGCCATGTAGCAAACTCACAGTATATGGACATGTTGAACTCATCTGACATGTAGCTAGTTCTCTATATATGGACATGTTGGACTACTCTGCCACATAGCAAATTCTCTGTATATGCACATTTTGCACTTGTCTGTCATGTTGCTAGCTCTCTGAGTTTGGATATGTTGGACTTATCTGCCATGTAGGTAGCTCTCTCTATATGAACATATTGGACTTGTCTGCCATGTAGCTAGCTCTCTGTATATGGACATGCTGGACTCATCAGCAATGTAGCCAGCTCTCTCTGTAGGAACATGTTGAACTCATCTGCCTGGTAGCTAGTCCTCGATATATACAAATGTTGAACTCATCTGTAATGTAGCTATCTCTCAGTATATGAACATGTTGGGCTCATCTGCCATGTTGCTTGAACTCTGTTTACTGACATGTTGGACTACTCTGTTTGTAGCTAGCTCTGAGTATATGAGAATGTTGAACTCATCTGCCATGTCACTTGAACTCTGTATATGGAAATGTTGAACTATTCATCCATATAGCTAGCTCTCTGTGTTTGGATATGTTGGACTGATCTGTCATGTAGGTAGCTCTCTGTATATGAACATATAGGACTTGTCTGTCATGTAGCTAGCTCTCTGTATATGGACATGTTGGACTCATCAGCATTATAACCAGTTCTCTCTGTATGAACATGTTGGACTCATCTGCCGTGTAGCTAGTCCTCTCTAAATACACATGTTGAACTCATCTGCCATGTAGCTAACTCTCAGTATATGGACATGTTGGACTCAACTGCAAGTAACTAGAACCCTGTATAAGGACATGTTTCACTACTCTGCCATGTAACTAGCTCTCTGTATATGGAGATATTGGACTCATCTCCCATGTAACTATCTCTCTGTGCATTGATATTTTGGGCTGATCTGCCATGTAGGAAGATCTCTATATATGAACTTATTGAACTTTTCTATCATGTATCTATCTCTCTGTATATGGACATGTTGAACTCAAAATCTTTGTATGAACACGTTGGACTAATCTACCTTGTACCTAGATCTCTATATATACACATGTTGGACTCAACTGTCATGTAGCTAACTCTCAGTATATGAACATGTTGGGGTCACCTGTCATGTAGCTAGTACTCTGTATACGGACATATTGGACTACTCTGCATTGTAGCTAGCTCTCAGTATATGGCACATTGAACTCATCTGCCATGAAGCTAGAACTGTGTATATGGAAATGATGCACGACTCTGCCAAGTAGATAGCTCTCTGTATATGCACATTTTGGACTTGTCTGCCATGTAGCTAGCAATCTCTATTTGGACATTTTGGACTCATCAGCCATGTAGCCAGCATTCTCTGTATGATCATGTTGGACTCAACTGTCTTGTAGCTACTCCTCTATATATGCACATGTTGAACTCATCTGCCATGTAGCTACCTCTCAGTATATGGACACGTTGGACTCATCTTCATGTAGCTAGATCTCTGTATAAGGACATGATTGACTAATCTGCCATGTAGGTAGCTCTCTGTATATGGACATATTGGACTTGTTTGCCATGTAGCTAGCTCTCTATGCATGGATATTTTGAGCTGATCTGCCATGTAATAAGCTCTCTGTATAAGAACTTAATGGACTTTTCTGCTATGTAGCTAGATCTCTGTATATAGACATGTTGGACTCATCATCCATGTAGCCAGCTCTCTTTGTATGAAAACGTTGGACTCATCTGCCTTGTAGCTAGTCCTCTATATATACACATGTTGGACTCATCTGTCATGAAGCTAACACTTATTAAATGAATATGTTAGGTTCATCTGCCATGTAACTAGTACTCTTTATACGGACATGTTGGACTACTCTGCACTGTAACTAGCTCTCAGTATATGGACACATTGAACTCATCTGCCATGTAGCTAAAACTCTGTATATGGAAATGTTGCACTATTCTGCCATGTAGCAAGGTCTCTGTATATGGACATTTTGGATTCATCTGAAACATAGCTAACTCTCTGAGTTTGGATATTTTGGACTGATCTGCCATGTAGGTAGCTCTCTGTATATGAACATATTGGACTTGTCTACCATGTAGCTAGCTCTCTGTATATGGACATGTTTGACTCAACAGCCATGTAGGCAGCTCTGTCTTTATGAACATGTTGGGCTCATCTGCCTTGTAGCTAGTCCTCTATATATACACATGTTGGACTCCTCTTCCATGTAGCTAACTCTCAGTATATGAACATGTTGGGCTCATCTGCCATG
>NW_006408949.1:1237323-1240169 GCF_000296735.1 Chrysochloris asiatica
CCTTGTAGCTAGTCCTCTATATATACACATGTTGGACTCCTCTTCCATGTAGCTAACTCTCAGTATATGAACATGTTGGGCTCATCTGCCATGTAGCTATTACTCTGTATACTGACATATTGGACTTCTCTGCATTGTAGCTAGCTCTCAGTATATGACCATGTTTAATACATCTACCATGTAGCTAACTCTCAGTATATGGACATGTTAGACTCATCTGCCATGTAGCTTATACACCGTATATGGATATGTTGGACTACTCTGCCATGTAGATATCTCTCAATATTTGGACATGTTGGACTCATCTGCCATGTAGTTTTCAATCTGTATATGGAAATGTTGGACTACACTGCCATGTATCTAGCTCTCAGTATATGAACACGTTGGACTCATCTGCTATGTATCTAGAAGTCTGTATATGTAAATATTGCACTATTCCGTCATGTAGCTAGCTCTCTGTATATGGACATTTTGGACTCATCGGACATGTAGCTAACTCTCTGAGCATGGACATGTTAGACTGATATGCCATGTAGGTAGCTCCCTGTATATGAACATATTGTACTTCTCTGGCATGTAGCTAGCTCTGTGTATATGGACATGTGGGACTCATCAGCCACGTAGCCAGCTCTCTCTGTATGAACATGTTGCCATCATCTTCCTTGTAGCTAGTCCTCTATATATACACGTTGGATTTATCTGCCATGTAGCTAACTCTCAGTATATGGACATGTTGGATGCATATGACATGTAGCTAATATTCTATATATGGACATATTGGACTATTTTTCCATATAGTGAAATCTCAGTTTATGGACACATTGGACTCGTCTGCCATGAAGCTAGAACTCTGTATATGGAAATGTTGGACTCATCAGTCATGTAGCCAGCTCTGTCTGTATGAACATGTTGGACTCATCTGCCTTTTAGTTAGTCATCAAAAATACACATGTTGGACTCATCTGTCATGTAACTAACTCTCAGTATATGAACATGTTGGGCTCATCTGCCATGTAGCTAGTACTCTGTATACGGACAAGTTGGACTACTCTTCATTGTAGCTAGCTCTCAGTATATGAACAGGTTGAATTCATTAGTCATGTAGCTAAAAATCTGTACATGGAAACATTGCACTATTCTTCTATGTAGCTAGATATCTCTGTTTGGATATGTTGGACTGAATTGCCATGTAGCTAGTTCTCTGTAAATGAATATATTGGACTTGTCTGCCATGTAGCTAGCTCTCTGCATATGGACATGTTGAACTCATTAGCCATGTATCCAGCTCTCTGTGTATGAACATGTTTGAAGCATCTACCTTGAAGCTAGTCCTCTATAAATACACATGTTGGACTCATCTGCCACGTCTCAGTATATGGACATGTTCAACTCATCTGCCATGTAGCTAGTTCTCTGTGTTTGTTAATGTTGGACTGCTCTGCCATGTAGCTCGCTCTCAGTATATGGACACGTTGGACTCATCTGCATGAAGCAAGAAATCTGTATATGGACATGATGCACTACTGTGCCATGTAGCTAGCTCTCTGTATATGGAAATATTGGACTCGTATGATGTAGCTAGCTCTCTGTGCATGGATATGTTGGGCTGATGTGCCATGTAAGAAGCTCTGAGTATATGAACGTATTGAACTTGTCTGCCAGGTAGCTAGCTCCCTGTATATGGACATGTTTGACACTTGGGCCATGTAGGCAGCTCCGTTTTTATGAACATGTTGGACTCATCTGCCTTGTAGCTAGTCCTCTATATATACACATGTTGGACACCTCTTCCATGTAGCTAACTCTCAGTATATGAACATTTTGGGCTCATCTGCCTTGTAGCTAGTACTCTGTATATGTACATATATTTAGAGATAGCTACATGGCCAAGTAGTGCAACATTTCCATATACAGAGTTCTAGCTACATGGCAAATGAGTCCAACGTGTCCATATACTGTGAGCTAGCTGCATGGCAGAGTAGTCCAACATGTCCATATACAGAATTCTAGCTACATGGCAGATAAGTCCAATGTGTCCATATACTGAAAGTTAGCTATATGGCAGAGTAGTCCAACATGTCCATATACAGACTACTAGGTACATGGCTGATGAGTACAACATGTGCACATACTAAGAGTTAGCTACATAACATATGAATATAACATGTGTATATATTAGAGGGCTCGCAAGAAGGCAGGTGAGTCCAACATGTTCATATACAGAGAGTTGGCTACATGGCTGATGAGTCCAACATGTCCATATCCTGAGAGCTAACTACATGACAGACAAGTCCTATATGTTCATATATAGAGAGCTACCTACATGGCAGTCCAACATATCCATGTACAGAAAGCTAGTTAAATGGCAGATTAGTCCAAAATGTCCATATACAGAGACCTAGCTACATGGCAGAGTAGTCCAACATGTCCATATACAGGGTTCTAGCTACATGGCAGATGAGTCCAACATGTCCATATACTGACAGTTACCTACTTTTCAGATGAGTCCAATATGTGTATATTTAGAAGGCTAGCTACAAGACAGATGAGTCCAACATGTTCATACACAGAGTGCTGGCTACATGGCAGATGAGTCCAACATGTCCATATACTGATTGTTAGCTATGTGGCAGATGAGTCCAACATGTGTATACGTAGAGAGTTAACTACATGGCAGACAAGTCCAATATCTTCATACACAGAGAGCTACCCACATAGAAGTTCAGACCATAATATCCATGTACAGAAAGCTAGTTAAATGGCAGATGAGTCCAAAATGTCCATATACAGAGACCTAGCTACATGGCAGAGTAGTGCAACATTTCCATATACAGAGTTCTAGCTAC
>NW_006408949.1:1240269-1241772 GCF_000296735.1 Chrysochloris asiatica
ATGGCAGATGAGTCCAAAATGTCCATATACAGAGACCTAGCTACATGGCAGAGTAGTGCAACATTTCCATATACAGAGTTCTAGCTACATTGAATATGAGTCCAACTTATCCATGTACATAGAGGTAGCAACATGGCAAAGTAGTGCAGTATTTCCATGTACAGAGTTCTAGCTACATGGCAGATGAGTCCAACATGTCCATATACTGACAGTTATCTACTTTTCAGATGAGTCCAATACGTGTATATTTAGAGGGCTAGCTACAAGTCAGATGAATCCAACATGTTCATACACAGAGAGCTGGCTACATGGCAGATGAGTCCAACATGTCCATATACTGATTGTTAGCTATGTGGCAGGTGAGTCCAACATGTGTATATGTAGAGGGCTAACTACATGGCAGACAAGTCCAATATATTCATACACAGAGACCTACCCACAGAGCAGATCAGTCCATAATATCGATGTACATAAAGCTAGCTACATGGCAGATGAGTCTAAAATGTCCATATACAGAGACCTAGCTACATGGCAGAGTAGTGCAACATTTCCATATACAGAATTCTAGCTACATGGAATATGAGTCCAACTTATCCATGTACAGAGATCTAGCAACATGGCAGAGTAGTGCAACATTTCCATATACAAAGTTCTAGCTACATAGCAGATGAGTCAAACGTGTCCATATACTGAGAATTAGCCATGTGGCAGACGAATCCAAAATGTGTATATATGGACTGCTAGCTACAAGGCAGATGATTCCAACATGTTCATACAGAGATGGATCACTACATGTCTGATAAGTCCAACATGTCCATATACAGAGAACTGGCTACATGGCAGACAAGTCCAATATCTTCATAAACAGAGAGGTACCTACCTGGATGTCAATCCAACATATCCATGTACAGAGAGCTAACTACATGTGAGACATGTCCAAAATATCCATACACAGAGGGCTAGCTACATGGCAGAATAGTGCATCATTTCCATATACAGAGTTCTAGCTACATGGCAGATGAGTCCAACTTGTCCATATAATGAGATCTAGCTACATAGCAGATGAGTTTGACATGTCCATATACTGTGAGTTAGCTACATGCAGATAACTCCAACATGTGTATATTTAGAGGGCTCGGTACAAAGCAGATGAATCGATCATGCTTATACAGAGAGAGTTCGCTACATGGCTGATGAGTCTACCATGTCCATGTACAAAGAGCTAGCTACATGGCAGACAATTCCAATATGTTCATATACAGAGAGCTACCTACAGGGCAGATCAGTCCATCATATCCATGCACAGAGAGCTAGCTACATGGCAGACGAGTCCAAAATGTCCATACAAAGGGAGGTATCTACATGACAGAGTAGTGCATCATTTCCATATACAGAGTTCTAGCCACAAGGAGGTCTGGTAGCATAGTGGTTACGAATCGGGCTGTGAACCTTAAGGTCAGCAGTTCGAAACTACCAGCCGCTCCGTGGGAGAAAGATGAGGCT
>NW_006408949.1:1241872-1248982 GCF_000296735.1 Chrysochloris asiatica
CCTGTTCAGGGTCGCTATGGGTCGGAACCGATTCGACGGCACTTAACAACAACAACAACAACAACAACAAGCTACGTGGCAGATGAGGCTAACATGTCCATATACTGATAGTTAGCTACATAGCATAGTAATCCAACATATCCATATATAGAGTGCTAATTACTTGGCAGATGAGTCCAACATGTCCATATACTGAGAGTTAGCTACATGGCAGATGAGTCAAAAGTGTGTATATAGAGGACTAGATACAAGGCAGATAAATCCAACATATTGATAGAATGAGTGCTGGCTACATGTCTGATGAGTCTATCATGTCCATATACAAAGAGGTAGCTACATGACAGACAAGTCCGATATGTTCATATACAGAGAGCTAACTACATGGCAGAGCAGTCCAACATATACATGGACAGTGAACTACTTGCGTATCAGACGAGTCCAAAATGTTCATAAACAGAGACCTGTCTACATGACAGAATAGTGCAACATTTCCATATACAGAGTTCTAGCTACATGGCAGATGAGTCCAACTTGTGTATATATAGAGGATTAGTTAGAAGGCAGAAGAGCCCAACATGTTCATACTGAGAGAGCTGACTACATGGCTGATGTTTAAAACATGTCCATAAACAGAGAACTAAATACACGGCAGAAAAGTTGAATATGTTCATATACAGCGAGCTACCTGTATGGCATATCAGTCCAACATATTCATGCATAGAGATCTAACTACATGCCAGACGAGTCCAAAATGTTCATATACAGAGAGTTAGCTACATGGAAGAGTAGTCCAACATGTACATATACAGAGTACTAACTACACGGCAGATGAGTCCAACATGTCCATATACCGAGAGATAGCTGCATGCCAGATGAGTCCAACTTGTATATATATAGAGTAATAGCTACGAGGCAGATGAGTCCAACAAGTTCATACAGAGAGTGCTGGCTACATGGCTGATGAGTCCAACATGTCCATATACAGAGAGCTAGCTACATAGCAGTCATGTCCAATATGTTCATATACAGAGACCTATCGACATGGCAGATCTGTCTGGCATATCCATGCATAGAGAGCTAGCTACATGACAGACAAATTCAAAATCTCCATATGCAGAGAGCTAGCTACATGGTAGAGTAGTCCAACATGTCCATATACTGACAGCTACATGGCAGAAGAGGCCAACATGTCCCTATACAAGAGTTAGCTACATGCCAGATGAGTCCAACTTGTGTATATACAGAGTACTAGCTACAAGCCAGATGAGTCAAACATGTTCATACACAGAGAGCTGGCCACATGGCTGATGAGTCTAACATGTCGATATACTGAGAACTAGCTACATGGCAGACAAGACCAATATGTTCATATACAGAGAGGTACCTACATGGCAGAATGGTACTACATAACCATGTACAGAGATCCAGATACATGGCAGATGAGTCCAAAATATCCATAGTCAGAGAGCAAGTTACATGGCAGAGTAGTGCAACATTTCCATATATAGAGCTGTACCTACATGGCAGATTAGTCCAACATGTTCATATACTGAGAGCTAACTACATGGCAGAGTAGTCCAACATGTCCATATACAGAGTACTAGATGTATGGCAGATGAGTCCAACATATCCATATACTGAGAGTAAGCTACATGGTAGATGAGTCCAACATGTGTATATATAGAGGAGGAGCTACAAGGCAGATGGCTCCAACATGATCATTCAAAGAGAGCTGGCTACATGTCTGAAGAGTCCAGCATGTCCATATACAGAGAACAAGCTGCATTGCAGACAAGTCCAATATGTTAATATACAGAGTTCTATCTACATGGCAGATGAGTCCAACGTGTCCATATACTGAGAGCTAGCTACCAGGCAGACAAGTTCAAAATGTCCATATACAGAGAGCTAACTACATGGCAGAGTAGTGCAACATTTCCATATATAGAGTTCTAGCTACATAGAAGATGAGTCCATATAGTCCATATAGTGAGAGCTAGATACATGATAGAGTAGTCCAACATTTCCATATACAGAGTACTAGCTACATGGCAGATAAGTCCAACATGTCCATATACTGAGAATTAACTACATCGTAGATGAGTACAACATGTGTATATAGAGAGGACTAGCTACAAGCCAGATGAGTTCAACATGTTCATACAGACAGAGCTGGCTACATTGCTGATGAGTCAAACATGTCCATATACAGAGAGCAAGCTACATTGCCCACAAGTCCAATATGTTCATATACAGGGAGATACCTACATGGCAGATCAGTCCAACATATCCATGTAAAGAGAGCTAGCTACATGGCAGACAATTCCAAATGTTCATATAAAGAGAGCTACCCACATGGCAGAATAGTGCAACATTTCCACATACAGAGTTCTAGCTGCATGGCAGATGAGTCACACGTGTCCATATACTGAGAGCTAGATACATGACAGAGTAGTCCAACATGTCCATATACACTGTATTATCTACATGGCAGATGGGTACTATGTGTCCATATACTGACAGTTAGCTACATGGTAGATGAGTACAACATGTGTATATATAGAGGAGTAGCTACAAGGCGTTTGATTCCAACATGTTCATACAGAGAGAGTTGGCTACATGCCTGATGAGTCCAATATGTCCATATACAGAGCTCTACATGGCAGACAACTCCAATATGATCCTATACAGAGAGCTACCTAAATGGCATTTAAGTGCAACATATCCATGCACAGAGAACTACCTACATGATAGATGAGTCCAAAATGTCCATGTACAGAGATCTAGTTACTTTTCAGAGTAGTCCAACATGTACCATATACAGAGTCCTGTCCACATGGCAGATGAGTCCAACATATCCATATATTGAGAGATAGCTGTATGGCAGAGTAGTCCAACATGTCCATATACAAAGTACTAGCTACCTGGCAGATGAGTTCACTATGTCAATATACTGAGAGTTAGCTACATGGCAGATGAGTCCAACAAATGTATACATAGAGGACTAGCTACAAGGCGATAGAGTTCAACATGTTCATTCAGAGAGAGCTGGCTTCATGCCTGATGAGTCCAACATGTCCATAAACAGAAAGCTAGCTACCTGGCAGACAAGTCCAATATGTTCATATACAGAGAACTACTTACATGGCACATCAGTCCAACATATCCTTGCACAGAGAACTAGCTACATGACAGACGAGCCCAAAATGTCCATATACAGAGAACTAGCTACATGGCAGAATAGTGCAACATGTCCATATACAGTGTACAAGCTACATGGCTGATGAGTCCGACATGCCCATATAAAGAGAGCTAGCAATATGGCAGACAAGTCCAATATGTTCATATACAGAGAGCTACCTATATGAAAGATCATTCCAATATATCCATACACAGAGAGCTAGCTCCAAGCAGACGAGTCCTAAATGTCCATATATGGAGAGGTATCTACATGGCAGAGAAGTGCAACATGTTCATATACAGAGAGGTAGCTAAATGCAGATAAGTCCAATATGTTCATATACAAAGAGCTAACTACATGGAAGATCAGTTCAAAATATCCTTGTACAGAGAGCCAGCTACATGACAGACAAGTCCAAAATGTTCATATACAGTGAGTTAGATACATGGCAGAGTAGTGCAACATTTCCTTATACAGAGCACTAGCTATATGGCAGATTAGTCCAACGTGTCCATATACTGAGAGCTAGCTATATGGCAGAGTATTCCAACATGTCCATGTAAAGAGTACTAGCTACATGGCAGTTGAGTCCAACATGTCAATATACTGAGAGTTAGTTACATGGCAAATGAGTCCAACATGTGTATACATAGAGGAGTAGCTACAAGGCAGTTGAGTCCAACATGTTCATACAGAGAGAGCTGGCTACATGCCTGATGAGTCCAACAGGTCCATATACAGAAAGCTTGCTCCATGGCAGACAAGTCCAATATGATCATATACAGAGAGCTACCTACATGGCAGATCTGTCCAACATATCCATGAACAGAGAGCTAGCTACATGGCAGATGAGTCCAAAATTACCATTTACAGAAAGCAAGTTCATGGCAGAATAGTGCAACATTTCCATATACAGAGTTGTAGCTACATGGCAGATGAGTCCAACGTGTGTATATACTGAAGAGAAGCTACAAGGCAGATGAATCCAACATGTTCATACAGAAAGAGGTGGCTACATGGTTGGAGAGTCCAACATGTCCATATGCAGAGAACTAGCCTCATGGCAGACAAGTCCAATATGTTCATATAGAGAGAGCTACCTACATGTCAAATCATTACAACATATCCATGTATAGAGAGCTAGCTACATGACAGACGAGGCCAATATGTCCATATACAGAGAGCTGGATACATGCCAGAGTAGTGCAACATTTCCATATACTGGGTACTACCTACATAACTGATGAGTCCAATGTGTCCATAAAGAGAGAGCTAGCTACATGGCAGAGTAGTGCAACATTTCCATATATAGGGATCTAGCTACATTGAATATGAGTCCAACGTATCCATATACTGAGAGCTAGCTACATGGCAGATGAATCCAACATGTGTATATTTAGAGGGCTATCTATAAGGCAGATAATTTCAACATGTTTATACAGAGAGATCTGGTTACATGACTGATGAGTCCAACATGTCCAAATACAGAGAACTAACTACAAGACAAACTAGACCAATATATTCACATACAGAGTGGTACCTACATGGCAGATCAGTCCAACATATCCATGTATAGAGAGCTGTCTTAATGGCAGATGAGTCCAAAATGTCCATATACAGAGAGCTACCTACATGTTAGAATAGTGCAACATTTCCATATACAGGTTTCTAGCTAATGGCAGAGGAGTCCAACGAGTCCATATACTGAAAGCTAATTACATGGCAGAGTAGTCCAACATGTCCATATACAGAGTACTAGCTGCATGGTATATGAGTCCAATAAGCCCATATATTGAGAGTTAGCTACATGGTATATGAGTCCAATAAGCCCATATATTGAGAGTTAGCTACATGGCAGATGAGGTCAACATGTGTATATTCAGAGGGCTCGATCTAAGGCAGATGAGTCCAATATTTTCATACATAGAGAGCTAGCTACATGGCAGAGTAGTGCAACATTTCCATATACATTGTTCTAGCTACATGGAATATGAGTTCAACGTGTCCATGTACAGAGAGCTAACAATATGGCAGAGTAGTGTAACATTTCCATATACAGATTTCTAACTACATGGCAGATGAGTCCAACGTGTACATATACTGAGAGATAGATACATGGTAGAGTAGTGTAACATTTCCATATACAGATTTCTAGCTACATGGCAGATGAGTTAAACTTGTCCATATACTGAGAGCTAGTTACATGGCAGATGAATCCAACATGTGTATATTTAGAGGGTTTGCTAGAAGGCAGATGAGTCCAACATGTTCATATACAGAGAGAGCTGTCTACATGGCTGATGAGTCCATCATGTCCATGTACTGAGAGTTAGCTACATGGCAGTCAAGTCCAATATGTTCATATACAGAGTGCTACCTGCATGGCAGATCAGTCAAAATATCCATGTACAGAGAGATAGCTACATGGCAGAGGATTCCAAAATGTCCATATACAGAGAGCTAGCTACATAACAGAGTTGTGCAACATTTCCATATACAGAGTTCTAGCTACATGGCGGATGATTCCAACGTGTCCATATACTGAGAGCTAGCTACATGGCAGAGTATTACAACATGTCCATATACACAGTACTAGCTACATGGCAGATGAGTCCAACATATACTGAAAGTTAGCTACATGGCAGATGAGTCAAACATGAGTATATTTAGAGGGCTCGATACAAGGCAGATTAGACCAAAATGTTCATACATAGAGTGCTGTCTACATGGCAGATGAATCCAACGTGTCCATATACTGAGAATTAGCTCTGTGGCAGATGAGTCCAACATGTGTATATTTAGAGGGCTAGCTACATGGAAGATATGTCCAATAACTTCATATACAGAGAGCTACCTACTTAGCAGATCAGTCCAACATATCCATGCAAAGAGTGCTAGCTACATGGCAGATTAGTCTAAAATGTCCATATACAGAGACCTAGCTACATGACAGAGTAGTGCAACATTTCCATATGCAAAGTTCTACCTACATGGCAGATGAGTCCAACGTGTCCATATACAGAGAGCTAGCTACATTGCAGAGTCTTGCAACATTTCCATATACAGAGTTCTAGCTACATGGCAGATGAGTCCAAAGTGTCCATATACTAAGAGCAAGCTACAAGGCAGATAGCTCCAACATGTTCATACAGAGAGAGCTGGCTGCATGGCTGATGAGTCCAACATGTCCATTTACAGAGAGCTAGCTTGATGGCCGACAATTGCAATATCTTCATATACAGAGTGCTACCTACTTTGCAAATCACTCCAACATATCGTTTTACAGAGAGCTAACTCCATGGCAGACGAGTCCAAAATGTCCATATACAGAGAGTTAGCTACATGGCAGAGGAGTGCAACATTTCCATACAAAGAGTTCTAGCTACATGGCAGAGAAGTCCAAAGTGTCCATATACTGAGAGCTAGCTACATGACAAAGTAGTTCAACATGTCCTTATACAGAGTACTAGCTACATTGCAGATGAGTTCAACATGTCAATATACTGAGGGTTAGCAACATGGCAGATGATTCCAACATGTTCATACACAAAGAGTTGAATACATGGCAAATGAGTCCAACATGTCCATACACAGAAAGCTAGATACATGGCAGACAAGTCCAATATCTTCATATATACAGAGCTACCTACATGACTGATCATTGCAACATATCCATATACAGAGAGCTAGCTACATGACAGACGAAGCTAATATGTCCATATACAGAGAGCTGGATACATGGCAGAGTAGTGCTACATTTCCATATACAGGGTAGTAGCTACAGTGCAGATGAGTCTAATGTGTCCATATAGAGAGAGCTAGCTACATGGCAGAATAATGCAACATTTCCATATACAGAGTTCTAGCTACATGGCAGATGAGTCCAACATGTCCATATACTGAGAGCTAGCTACATGGCAGAGTAATCC
>NW_006408949.1:1249082-1252883 GCF_000296735.1 Chrysochloris asiatica
CTAGCTACATGGCAGATGAGTCCAACATGTCCATATACTGAGAGCTAGCTACATGGCAGAGTAATCCAACATGTCCATATACAGAGTACTAGCTACATGGCAGATGAGTCAAACGTGTCTATATGCTGAGAGCCAGCTACATGACTGATGAATCCAACATGTGTGTATATAGAGGGCAAGCTACAAGGCAGATGAGTCCAACGTGTCCATATACTGAGAGCTAGCTGCATGGCAGAGTAGTCCAGCATGTCCATATAAAGAGAACTAGCTACATGGCAGATGAGTCCTACACGTCCATAAACTGACAGTTAGCTATATGGTAGATGAATCCTACATGTGTATATTTAGAGGGCTCAATACAAGGCAGATGAGACCAACATGTTCATACAGAGAGAGCTGGCTACCTGGCTGATGAGTCCAAAATGTCCATATACTGAGAGCTAGCTACGTGGCAGACAAGTCCAATATATTCATATACAGAGAGCTACCTACATTGCAGATCAGTCCAACATATCCATGTAGAGAGTGCTAGCTACATGGCAGACGAGTCCAAAATGTTCATATAAAGAGAGAAAGCTACATGGCAGAGTCGTCCAACATTTCCATAGACAGGGTTGTAGCTGCATGGCAGATGAGTCCAACGTGTCCATATACTGAGAGTTAACTACATGGCAGAGTAGTCCAACATGTCCATATATCGAGTTCTAGCTACATGGCACATGGGTCCAATGTGTCTATATACAGAGAGCAAGCTACATTGCAGAGTCATGAAACATTTCCATATACACGTTTCTAGCTACATTTCAGAGGAGCCCAATGTGTCCATGTACTTAAAGCTAGCTACATGTAAGAGTAGTCCAACATGTCTGTATACAGAGTACTAGCTACATGGCAGGTGAGTCAAAAGTGTCCATATACTGAGAGTTAGTTATATGTCAGAGTAGTGCAACATGGCCATATACTGAGTACTAATTACATGGCAGATGAGTCCTACATGTGTATATTTAGAGGGCAAAATACATGGCAGACAAGTCCAATATCTTCTTATACAGAGAGCTACTGACATAGCAGATCAGTCCAACATATCCATGTACAGAGAGCTAACTACATGGCAGATGAGTCCAACGTGTCCATGTAGATAGAGAGACCTACAAGGCAGAGTTTTGCAACATTTCCATATATAGGCTTCTAGCTACATGGCAGATGAATCCAACGTGTCCATGTAGATAGAGAGAGCTACATGGCTGAGTTTTGCAACATTTCCATATACAGGCTTCTAGCTACATGGCAGATGAGTCCAACGTGTCCATATACTGAGAGTTAGCTATATGACCGAGTAGTCCAACATGTCCATATACAGAGTTCTACTTATATGGCAGATGAATCCAATTTGTCCACATAAAGAGAGCTAGCTACATTGCAGAATAGCGCAACATTTGCATATACAGAGTTCTAGCTACATGACAGATGAGTCCAACCTATCCATATACGGAGAGCTAGCTACATGGCAGATAAGTCCAACATGTCCATATACTGAGTGTTAGCAATAGGGTAGAGTAGTCCAACATGTCTGTATACAGAGTACTAGCTACATGGCAGATGAGTCCAACATGTCCTTATACTTAGAGCTAGAAGGCAGATGAGTCCCAGATGTTCATATACAGAGAGCTGCCTACATGCCTGATGAGTTCAACATGTCCATACACTGAGAGCTAGCTACATCTCAGAAAAGTCCAATATGTTCATATACAGAGAGCTACATCCATGAAAGATCAGTCCAATATATCCATGTACAGAGAGATAGCTATATGGCAGATGAGCACAAAGTGTCCATATACAGAGAGCTAGAAACATAGCAGAGTAGTGCAACATTTTCATATACAGGGATCTAGCTACACGGCAGATAAGTCCAACATGTCCATATACTGAGAGCAAGCAACATGGCAGACAAGTCCAATATCTTCATATACAGAGTGCTACATTCATGGCAGATCAGTCGAACATATCAATGTACAGAGAGATAGCTACATGGTAGGCGAGTCCAAAATGTCCATATTCAGAAAGCTAGCTACATGGCAGAATAGTGCAACATTTCCATATACAGAGTTCTAGCTACATGGCAGATGAGTCCAAAATGTCCATATACTGACAGTTAGCTACATGGCAGAGTAGTCCCAAGTGTCCATATACAGAGTACTAGCTACATGGCAGATGAGTCCAACATGTCCATATATTGAGAGTTAGCTACATGGCAGATGAGTCCAACATGTGTATATTTAGAGTGCTTGATACAAGGCAGATGAGTCCAACATGTTCATATGCAGAGAGCCGGCTGCATGGCTGATGAGTCCAAAATGCCGTTATACTGAGAGTTAGCTATATATGGCAGTGTAGTCAAACATGTCCATATACAGAGTACTAGCTACATGGCTGATGAGTCCATCATGTGCATATATTGAATTAGCTAACTGGCATATGAGTCTAACGTGTATATTTAGAGGGCTCACTAGGAGGCAGATGAGTCCAACATGTCCATATCCTGAGAGATAGCTACATGGCAGACAGGTCCTATATGTTAATGTACAGAGAGCTACCTACATGGTACATCAGTCCAACATATCCATGTACAGAGAGATAGCTACATGGCAGACGAATCCAAAATGTACATATACAGAGAGCTAGCTACATCGCAGTGTAGTGCAACTTTTCCATATACAGAGTTCTAGCTACATGGCAGATGAGTCCAATATGTCCATATACTGAGAGTTACCTGTATGGCAGATGAGCCCAACATGTGTATATTTAGAGTGCTTGCTACAAGGCAGATGAGTCCAACATGTTCATACACAGAGAGCTGGCTACATGGCTGATGAGCCTAACCTGTACATATACAGGGAGCTATCTACATGGCAGACGAGCTACCTACATGGCAGATTGGTCCAACATATCCATGTACAGAGACATAGCTACATGGCAGACGAGTCCAAAACGTACAAATATAGAGAGATAGCTGCATGACAGAGTAGTGCAACATTTCCATATACAGAGTTCTAGTTACATGGCGGATGAGAACAACGTGTCCATATACTGAGAGTAAGCTACATGGCAGAGTAATCCAACAAGTCCATATACAGAGTGCTAGCTACATGGCAGATGAGTCCAATGTGTCCATATACTAAGAGTTAACTATATGAATGAGTAGTCCAACATATCCATATGCAGAGTACTAACTACATGGCAGATGAGTCCAACATGTCCATATACTGCAAGTTAGCTACATGGCAGATGAGTACACATGTGTATATTTAGAGCACTAACTACAAGGCAGATGAGTCCAAATGTTCACTCACAGAGAGCTTTCTACATGGCTTATGAGTCCAACATGTCCATATACTGAGAGCTAGCTACATGGCAGACATGTCCAATATGTTCTTATACAGACAGCTACCTATATGCAGATCAGTCCAACATATTCATGTACAAAGAGATAGCTACATGGCATACAAATCCAAAATGTACATATACAGTGAGCTACCTACATGACACAGGAGTGCAACATTTCCATATACAGAGTTCTAGCTACATGGAATATTAGTCCAATGTATCCATGTCCAGAGAGCTAGCAACATGGCAGAGTAGTGCAACTTTTCCATATGCAGAATTTGAGCTACATGGCAGATGAGTCCAACGTGTCCATATACTGAGAGCTAGCTACATGGCAGATGAGTCCTTCATGTCCATATAATGTGAGTTAGCTACATGGCAGATGAGTCCAACATTTTTACACAGAGACAACTGGCT
>NW_006408949.1:1254038-1265329 GCF_000296735.1 Chrysochloris asiatica
CCATATATAGAGAGCTAGCTACATGGCAGAGTAGTGCAACATTTCCATATACAGAGTTCTAGCTACATGGCAGATGAGTCAAACGTGTTCATATAATGAGAGCTAGGTACATAGCAGATGAATCCAACATGTGTATATATAGAGGGCTACCTACAAGTCAGATGAGTCGAAGGTGTCCATATACAGAATATTTGCTACATTGTATATGAGACCACTGTGTCCATATACTAAGAGCAAGCTACAAGGAAGATGAGACCAGCATGTTCATACACAGAGAGCTGGCTGCATGGCTGATGTGTCCAAAATGTCCATATACTGAGAGTTGGTTCTATGGCACAGTAGGCAAACATGTCCATATACAGAATACTAGCTAGATGGATGATGAGTCCAACATATGCATATATTGAGTTAGCTACCTGGCAGATGAGTCTAACATGTGTATATTTAGAGGGCTCACTAGAAGGCAGATGAGTGCAACATGTTCCTATACAAAAAGCAGGCTACAAGGCTGATGAGTCCAACATGTCCATATCCTGAGAGCTAGCTACATGGCAGACAGATCCTATATGTTCATATAAAGAGAGCTACCTACATGTCAGATCAGTCCAACATATCCATATACAAAGAGATAGCTTCATGGCAGAGTAATCCAACAAGTCCATATACAGAGTTCTAGCTACATGGCAGAGGAGTCCAACGTGTACATATATAGTGTGCTAGCTACATGGCACAGTAGTCCAACATGTCCTTATACACAATACTAACTACATTGCAGATGAGTCCAACATGTCCATATACTGAGGGCTAGCAACATGGCAGATGATTCCAACATATTCATACACAGAGAGCTAGCTACATGGATGACGAGTCCAACATGTCATATACAGAAAGCTAGATACATGGCAGACAATTCCAATATCTTCATATATACAAATCTACGTACATTACTGATCATTCCAACTTATCCATGTACAGAGAGCTAGCTACATGACAGACAAAGCCAATATGTCCATATACAGAGAGCTGGATACATGGCAGAGTAGTGCAACATTCCATATACAGGATACTAGCTACATGGCAGATGAGTCTAACTTGTCCATATAGAGAAAGCTAGCTACATGTCAGTATAATGCAACATTTCAATATAAAGAGTTCTAGTGACATGGCACATGAGTCCAATGTGTCCATATACTGAGAGTCAACTACATGGCAGAGTAGTCCAACATGTCCATATACAGAGTACTAGCTTCATGGCAGATGAGTCCAACATGCCCATATACTGAGAGTTAGCTACATGGTAGATGAGTCCAACATGTGTATATTTAGAGGGCTCGTACTAAGGCAGATGAGTCCAACATTTTCATACACAGAGAGCTAACTACATGGTAGAGTAGTGCAACATTTCCATACACAGAGTTCTAGCTACATGGAATATGATTCCAACGTGTCCATGTACAGAGAGCTAGCAATATGGCAGATAAATGCAATTATTTCTATATACAGAGTTCTAGCTACATTGCAGATGAGTCAAACATGTCCAAAGACTGAGAGCTAGCTACATGGCAGATGAATCCAACATGTGTATTTTTAGAGGGCTAGCTGCATGGCAGATGAGTCCAACATGTTCTTACAGAGAGAGCTGTCTAGATGACTGATGAGTCCAACACGTACAGATACAGAGATCTAGCTACATGGCACACAAGTCCAATATCTTCATATACAGGGAGCTACTTACATGGCAGATAAATGAAACCTATCCATGTACAGAGACATAGCTACATGGAAGACTAATCCAAAATGTCCATATACAGATAGTTAGCTACATGGCAGAGAAGTGCAACATTTCCATATACAGAGTTCTAGCTTCATGGCAGATGAGTTCAACGTGTCCATAGACTGAGAGCTAGATACATGGCCGAGTAGTCCAACATGTCCATATACAAAGTACTAACTACATGGCAGATGAACCAACATATGCATATTCTGAGAGTTAGCTACATGACAGATGAGTCCAACATGTGTGTATTTAGAGGTCTCGCAACAAGGCAGATAAGTCCAACATGTTCATTCAGAAAGCTGACTACATGGCTGATGAGTCCAACATGTCCATATACAGAGAGTAAGCTACATGGCAGACAAGTCCAATATATCCATGTACAGAGAGCTAGCTACACGGTATATGAGTCCAAAATGTCCATACATAGAGAGATATCTACATGGCAGAGTAGTGCAACATTTCCATATACAGGGTTGTAGCTACATGGCAGATGAGTCAAACGTGTCCATATACTGAGCGTTAGCTACATTGCAGAGTAGTCCAACCTGTCCATATACAGAGTTCTAGCTACATGGCAGATGAGTCCAACGTGTCCATATACAGTGTTCTAGCTACATGGCAGATGAGTCCAACATGCCCATATACTGAGAGTTAGCTACATGGCAGATAAGTCCAACATGTGTATATTTAGCAGGCTTGCTACAGATGAGTCCAACATGTTCAGACACAGAGAGTTGGCTACATGGCTGATGAGTCTAACATGTCCATATCCTGAGAGCTAGCTACATGGCAGACAAGTGCTACCTACGTGGCAGATCAGTCCAACATATCCATGTACAAAGACCTAGCTACATGGAAGTCAAGTCCAAAATGTCCATATACAGAGAGAAACCTACATGGCAGAATAGTGCAACATTTTCATATACAGAGTTCCAGTTACATGGCAGATGAGTACAACGTGTCCATATACAGAGAGTTAACTACATTGCAGAGTAGTGCAACATTTCCAAATACAGAGTTCTAGCTACATGGCAGATGAGTCCAACGTGTCCATATTCTGAGAGCTAGCTGCATGGCAGAATAGTTGAACATGTCCATATACAGAATTTAGATCATGGCAGATGAGTTCAATGTGACCATAAACTAAACGTTAGCTATATGGCAGAGTAGTCCAACATATCCATTTACAGAGTACTAGCTACACGGCTGATGAGTCTAAAACGTCCGTATACAGAGAGCTAGCTACATGGCAGACTAGTGCAACATTTCCAAATACAGAGTTCAAGCTACATGACAGGTAAGTCCAACATGTCCATATAATGAGAGTTAGGTACATGGCAGATGAATCCAACATGTGTATATATACAGGTTAGCTACAAGTCAATTGAGTCAAAAATGTCCATGTACAGAGTTCTTGCTACATGGTATATGACACCAATGTGTCCATATACTAAGAGCAAGCTACAAGGCAGATGAGTCCAACATGTTCATACAAAGAGAGCTGGCTGCAAGACTAATGAGTTCAACATGTCCCTATACTGAGTGTTAGCTATATGGCAGAGTAGTCCAACATGTCCATTTACAGAGTATTAGCTACATGCCTGATGAGTACAATGTGTGCATATATTGAGAGTTAGCTACCTGTCAGATGAGTCTAACATGTGTATATTTAGAAGGCTCACTTGAAGGCAGATGAGTCCAACATGATCATAGACAGAGAGCTGGCAACATGGCTCATGAGTAAAACATGTCTATATCTTGAGAGCTAGCTACATGGCAGGCAGGTCCTATATGTTCATATACAGAGAGCTACCTAAATGGCAGATCAGTCCAACATATTCATGTACAGAGAGATAGCTACATGTCAGATTTGTCTAAAATGAACATATACAGAGAGTTAGCTACATGGCAGAGTAGTGCAACATTTCCATATACAGAGATCTATCTACATGGCAGATGAGTCCAACATATCCATATAATGATTGCTAGGCACATGGCAGATGAATCCAACATGTGTATATTTAGAGGTTAGCTACAAGTCAATTAAGTACAAGGTGTCCATATACAGAGTTCTTGGTACATAGCAGATTAGTCCAACATGTCCATATACTGAATGTTAGCTACATTACAGATGAGTCCAACATGTGTATATTTAGAGGGCTTGCTACAAGGTAGATTAGTCCAACGTGTTCATACACAGAGAGCTGGCTACATGGCTGATGAGTCTAACATGTCCATATCCTGAGAGCTAGCTACATGGCAGACAAGTCCAATATGATCATATACAGAGAGCTACCTACATGGCAGATCAATCCAACATATCTATGTACAGAGAGCAAGCTACAAGGCAGATGAGTCCAACTTGTCCATTTACAGAGAGCTGACTGAATGACTAATGAGTCCAACATGTCTATATACTGAGAGTTAGCTCTATGGCACAGTAGTACAACATGTCCATTTACAGAGTACTAGTTACATGGCTGATGAGTCCAACATGTGCATATATTGAGAGTTAGCTACCTGGCAGATGAATCTAGCATGTGTATATTTAGAGGGCTCACTTGAAGGCAGATGAATCCAACATGTTCATATACAGAGAGCTGGCTACATGGCTCATGAGTACAACGTGTCCATATCCTGAGAGCTAGCTACATGGCAGACAGGTCCTATATGTTCATATACAGAGATCTACCTAAACGGCAGATCAGTCCAACATATACATGTACAGAGAGATAGCAACATGTCAGATGAGTCCAAAATGTACGTATGCAGAGAGTTAGCTACATGGCAGAGTAGTGCAACCTTTCCATATACAGAGATCTATCTACATGGCAGATGAGTCCAACGTGTCCGTATACTGAGAACTAGCAACATGGCAGACTAGTCCAACATGTCCATATACAGAGTACTAGCTATATGGCAGAAGCGTCCAACATGCCCATAAACTGACAGTTTGCTACGAGGCAGATAAGTCCAACTTGTGTATATATAAAAGAATAGCTACAAGGCAGATGAATCCAACATGTTCATACAGAGAGAGAAGGCTAGAAAGCAGATCACTCCACCATATCCATGTACAGAGAGATAGTTACATGGCAGACCATTCAAATATGGTCATATACAGAGAGCTACCCACATGGCAGATCATTGCAACATTTCCATGCACAGATTGCTAGCTCCATGGCAGGCGAATCAAAAATGTCCATATACAGAGAGCTAGCTACAAGGCAGAATAGTGCAACATTTACATATACAGAGTTCTAGCTACATGTCAGATGAGTCCAACGTGTCCTTATAAAGAGTACTAGCTACATGGCAGATGAGTCCAACATGTCTATATACTAATAATTAGCTACATGACAGATGAGTGAAACATGTGTATATAGAGAGGAATAGGAACAAGGCAGATGAGTCCAACATGTTCATACAGAGAGAGATGTCTACATGGCTGATGAGTCCAACATGTCCATATAAAGAGAGCTAGCTACATGGCAGACAAGTCCAATATGTTCATATAAAGAGAACTACCTTCATGGCATATCAATGCAACATATCCATGCACAGAGAGGTAGCTACATGGCAGAGGAGTCCAAAATGTCCATATACAGAGATTGCTACATGGCAGAGTAGTGCATCATTTCCATATACAGAGTTCTAGCTACATGGTAGATGAGTCCAACATGTCCATATAGCATAGCTCGCTACATAGAATAGTAGTAATGTATGTCCATATATAGAGAACTAGCTACATGGCAGATGAGTCCAACATGTCCTTATACTGAGAGTTAGCCACATGGTACATCAGTACAACATGTATATATAGAGAGGGCTAGCAACAAGGTGAATGAGTCCATGATATTCATACAAAGAGAGCTGGATACATGGGTAATGAGTCCAACATGTCCATATATAGAGACCTACCTACATGGCAGATCAGTCCAACACTTCCATGCAAAGAGAGCTAGATACATGGCAGACGAGTCCAAAATGTCCATCTACAGAGAACTAGCTACATGGTAGACAAGTCCAATATGTTCATATACAGAGAGCTACTTACATGGCAGATCAGCCCAACGTGTCCATATACTGGGTGCTAGCTACATGACAGAGTAGTACTACATGTCCCTATACAGAGTACTAGCTAGATGGCAGATCAATTCAACATGTCTGTACACAGAGAATAAGCTACACGACATATGAGTCTAACATGTGTATATATTGAGGACTAGCTACAAGGCAGATGAGTCCAACATGTTCATACAGAGAGAGGTGACTACATGGCTGATGAATCCAAAATGTCCATATACTGAGAGCTAGGTACATGCTAGGAAATTCCAGTATGTTCATATACAGAAATCTGCCTACATGGCAGTTCATTACAACATATCCATGTACTGAGAGCTAGCTACATGGCAGATGAGTCCAAAATTTCCAACTACAGAGAGATAGCTACATGGCATAGTAGTGTAACATTTCCATATACGGAGTTCTAGCTACATGTCAGAAGAGTCCAACGTGTCCATATATTGAGAGCTAGCAACATGGCAGAGTAGTCCAACATGTCCATATACAGAGGACTAGCTACATGGCAGATGAGTCCAACATATCCATGTACTGAGAGTTAGTTACATGGCAGTTGAGTCCAACATGTGTACATATAGAGGACTAGCTACAAGGCATACGAGTCCCACATGTCCATACAGAGAAAGCTGGCTACATGGCCGATGAGTCCAACATGTCCATATACAGAGAGCTAGCTACATGGCAGAGTACTGCAACATTTCCATATACAGAGTTCTAGGTGAATGGAAGATGAGTCCAACATGTCCATATACTGAGAGCTAGCTACATACCAGAGTAGTACTACATGTCCATATATAGAGAACTAGCTACATGGCAGATGAATCCAACATATCCATATCCTGAGAGTTAGCTACATGGCACATCAGTCCAACATGTATATATATAGAGAGGGCTAGCAACACGGCAGATGAGTCCAGCATATTCTTAAAGAGAGATCTGTGCACATGGCTGATGATTCGAACTAGTCCATATATACAGAACAACCTACATGGCAGATCAGTCCAATACTTCCATGCACAGAGAACTAGCTACATGTAAGACAAGTCCACAATGTCCATATACAGAGAGCTAGCTACATGGCAGTGTAGTGCAACATTTCCATATAAAGAGTTCTAGCTATATGGCAGATGAGTCCAACATGTCCATATATTGAGAGCTAGCTACATGACACAAAAGTCCAAGGTGTCCATATACAGAGTCCTAGCTACATGGCAGTTGAGACCATATGTCCACATACTGAGAGTTAGCTACATGGCAGATGAGTCCAACATGTGTATATATAGAGGACTAGCTACAAGGCAGATGAGTCCAACATGTTCAAACAGAGAGAGCTGGCTACATGGCTGAAGAGTCCAAAATTATCCATATGCAGAGAGCTAGCTACATGGCAGACAAGACCAATATGTGCATACACAGAGAGCTACCAACATGGCAGATCACTCCCACATATCTGAGCACAGAGAGCTAGCTAAATGGCATACGAGTTCAAAATGTCCATTTACAGAGAGCTGGCTACAAGGCAGAGTAGTGCAACATTTCCATATACAGAGTTCTATCTACATGGCAGATGAGTTCAACATGTCCATATACTGAGAGCTAGCAACATGGCAGAGTAGTCCAACATGTCCATATATCGAGAGTATTAGCTATATGGCAGAAGAGTCCAACAGGTCCATAAACTGACAGTTTGCTACATGGCAGATTAGTCCAGCGTGTTTAAATATAGAAGACTATCTACAAGGCTGATGAGTACAACATGTTTATACAGAGAGAGCAGGCTACAAAGCAGATCAGTCCAACATATCCAGTACTGAGTGCTAGCTACATGGCAGATAATTCCAATATGTTCATATGCAATGAGCCACCTACATGGCAGATCAGTCCACATATCCATGCACAGAGATCTAGCTACATGGCAGACGAGTCCAAAATTTCCACATACAGAGAGCTAGCTACATGGCAAAGTAGTGCAAAATTACCATATACAGAGTACTAGCTATATGTCAGATGACTCCAACGAGTCCATATAGTGGGTCCTAGCTACATGACAGAATAGTCTAACATGTCCCTCTACAAAGTACTAGGTACATGGCAGATTAGTTCAATGTGTCTGCATACTGATAATTAGCTACATGACAGATGAGTCCAATATGTGTATATAGAGAGGAATAGCTACAAGGCATATGAGTCCAACATGTTCATACAGAGAGAGCTGGCTACAAGGCTGCTGAGTCCAACATGTCCATATACAGAGAGCTAGCTACATGTCAGACAAGTGACAAGTCCAATATATTTATATACAGAGAGCTACCAACATGGCCGATAAGTCCATCATATCCATGCACAGAGAGCTAGCTACATGGTAGACGAGTTTAAAATGTCCATGTACTGAGAGCTAGCTACATGGCATAGTAGTCCAACATGTCCATATGCACAGAATTAGCTGCAAGGCAGATGAGTCCAACGTGTCCATAGACTGACAGCTAGCTACATGACAGAGCAGTCCAAGGAGTCCATATAAGAGTACTAGTTACATATCAGATGAGTCCAATGTGTCCACATACTGAGAGTTAGCTACATGGCAGATGAGTCCAACATTTGTATATATAGAGGACTAGCTACAAGGCAGATTAGCCCAACATGTTCATACAGAAAGATCTGGCTACATGGCTGCTGGGTCCAACATGTTCATATACAGAGCAAGCTACATGTCAGACTAATCCAATATGTTCATATACAGAATGCTACCTACATGGCAGATCCGTCCAACATATCCATGCACAGAGATCTACCTATATGGAAGACAAGTCCAAAATATCCATAAACAGAGAGCTAGCTACATGGCAGTGTTGTGCAACATTTCCATAGACAGAGTTGTAGCTACATGGCAGATGAGTCTAACGTGTCCATATACTGGGTGGTAGCTACATGACAGATTAGTCCAACATGTCCCTGTACAGAGTAGTAGCTATATGGCAGGTGAGTCCAACATATCTGTACACTGAGAATTAGCTACATGACATATGAGTCCAACTTGTATATATATAGAGGGCTAGCTACAAGGCAGATGAGTCCAACATGTTCATACAGAGAGAGGTGACTACATGTCTGATGAGTAAAACATGTCCATATACTGAGAGGTAGCTATATGGCAGAGTAGTCCAACTTGTCCATATACAGAATACTAGCTACATGGCAGATCAGTCCAACATATCCATGCACAGTGAGCTAGCTTCATGGAGGACGAGTCCAAAATGTCCATATACAGAGAGATACCTACTTGGCAGAGTAGTGCAACATTTCCATATACAGAGGTCTAGCTTCATGGCTGATGAGTCCAACGTGTCCATACCCTGAGAGCTAGCTATATGGCAGAGTAGTCCAACATGTCCATATACACAGTACTAGCTACAAGGCAGATGAGTCCAACATGTGTATATATAGAGGAATAGCAACAAGGCAGATGAGTCCAACATGTTCATACAGCGATAGCTGAATACATGGCTGATGAGTCAAACATGTACATATACTGAGAGCTAGCTTCATGGCAGACAAGTCCAATATGTACACATACAGAGAGCTACATACATGGCAGATCAGTCCAATATATCTAGTCAAAGAGAGCTAGCTACATGGCAGAAAATTCCAAAATGTCCATATACAGAGAGCTAGTTACTTGGCAGAGTATGCAACATTTCCATATACAGAGTTCTTGCTACATGGCAGATGAGTCCAACGTGTCCATATACTGGGTGCTAGCTACATGACAGAGTAGTCCAACATGTCCCTATACAGAATAATATCTACATGGCAGATGAGTTCAACATGTCTGTATACTGAGAATTAGGTACATGACATATGAGACCAACATGTGTATATATAGAGGACTAGCTACAAGGCAGATGAGTCCAACAAGTTCATACAGAGAGAGCTAGCTACATGGCTGATGAATCCAAGATGTCCATATACAGAGAGCTAACTATATGGAAGGCAGGTCCAATATGATCATATACAGAGAGCTACCTACATGGCAGATCAGTCAAACATATCCATGCAAAGAGAGCTAACTATATGGTAGACGAGTCCAAAATGTTCATATAAAGAGAGCTAGCTACATGGCAGAGTACAGCAAAATTTCTATATATAGAGTTCTACCTACATGGCACATGAGTCCAACGTGTCCATATACCGAGAGCTAGCTACATTGCAGAGTAGTCCAATATGTCCATATAAATAGTACTAGCTACATGGCAGATGAGTCCAACACGTCCATATACTGAGAGTTAGTACATGGCTGATGAGTCCAACATGTCCATATACAGAGAGCTAGCTACATGGCAAACAAATCCAATATGTTCATATACAGAGAGCTACCTACATGGCAGATCAGTCCAACATTTCCATGAACAAAGAACTAGCAATATGGCAGACGAGTCCAAAATATCCATATACAGAGAGCTAGCTACATGGAAGTGTAGCGAAACATTTCCATATGCAGTGTTCTAGCTACATGACGATGAGTAGAGCGTGTCCATGTACAGAGTGTTAGCTACATGGCAGACAAGTACAAAATGTACATATACAGACAGTTAGTTACATGGCAGTATAGTGTATCGTGTCCATATACAGAGTTCTAGCTACATGGCAGATGAGTTCAACGTGTCCATATACTGAGAGCTAGCTACATTGCAGAGTAGTCCAACATGTCCATATACAGAGTACTAGCTACGTGGCAGAAGAGTCCAACATGTCTATATATTAAGAGTTAGCTACATGGCAGATGATTCCATCACATGTATATATAGAGGACTAGCTACAAGGCAGATGAGTCCAACATGTTCTTACAGAGAGAGCTGTCTACATGGCTGATTAGTCCAACATGTTCACATACAGAGAGCTAGCTACATGGCAGAAAAGCCCAATATGTTCATATACACAGAGCTACCTACCTGGCAGATCAGTCCAATATATCCCTGCACAGACAGCTAGCTAAATGCCAGAGTAGTGACACATTTCAATATACAGAGATATAGCTACATGGCAGATGAGTCCAACGTGTCATATAGTTAGAGCTAATTACATTGCAGATTAGTCCAACATGTCCATATACAGAGCATTAGCAAATGGCAGATGAGTCCAACATGTCCAGATATTGAGAGTTAGCTACATGGCAGATTAGTGCAAAATGTCCAAATACTGAGAGTTAGCTACATTGCAAATGAGTCCAACATGTCCATATACTGAGATTTAACTACATGGCAGATGAGACCAATATGTATATATATAGAGGACTAGCTACAAGGCAGATGAGTCCAACAAGTTCATACAAATAGTGATGGCTACATGCCTGATGTGAGTAGCTCGGTCAACAACAACACGGAATACCGGGTCAAGAGGACTCATGAGTTCGTGTTGGAACTCTGTAACAAAT
>NW_006408949.1:1268979-1274730 GCF_000296735.1 Chrysochloris asiatica
ACAACAACAACAACAACAACACATGCCTGATGAGTCCAACATGTCCATGTACAGAGAGATAGCTACATGGTAGACAAGACCAATATGTTCATATACAGGGAGCTACCTACATGGAAGATCAGCCCAACATATCCATGCCCTAAGAGCTACCTACATGGCTGATGAGTCCAAAATTTCCATATACAGAGAGCACACTTCCTGGCAGATGAGTCCGTGTTCATATACTGAGAAATGAGTGGCAGATGAGTCGAACCTGTGTATATATAGTGGACTAGTTACGAAGCAGATGAGTTCAATATGTTCAAACAAAGAGAGCTGACTACATGGCTCATGAGTCCAACATGTCCATATTCAGAGGGCTAGCTACATGTCATACAAGTCCAATATTTTCATATACAGAGAGCTACCTACATGGCCGATCATTCCAACACATCCATGTACCGAGAGCTACCTTCATAGCAGATGGATCCAAAATGTCCATATACAGAGAGCTAGCTACATGGCAGAGTAGTGCAAGATTTCCATATACAGATTTCTCGCTACATGGCAGATGAGTCCAACGTTTCCATATACTGAGAGCTAGCTACATGGCAGAGTAGTCCGACATGTCCATATACAGAGTACTAGCTACATGGCAGAAGAGACCAACATGTCCATATATTGAGAGTTAGCTACATGGCAGATGATTCCAACATGTGCATATATAGAGAACTACCTACAATGCAAATGATTCCAACATGTTCTTACAGAAAGATCTGTCTACATGGCTGATGAGTCCAACATGTTCACATAAAGAGAGCTAGCTACATGGCAGACAATTGCTATATGTTCATATACAGAGAGCTACCTACATGGCAGATCAGTCCAACATATCCATGCACAGAGAGCTGGATACATGGCAGATGAGTCCAAAATGCTCATATACAGACAGCTAGCTACATGGCAGAGTAGTGTAATATTTCCCTATACAGAATATTAGCTACATGGCAGATGAGTCCAACATGTCAATATACTGAGAGCTAGCTACATGGCAGAGCAGTCCAACATGTCCACATACTGAGTACTAGCTAAAAGGCAGATGAGTCCAATATGTCCATGTACTGAGAGTTAGCTACATGGCAGATGAGTCCAACATATGCATATATAGAGGACTAGCTACAAGTTACATGAATCCAACATATTCATACAGAGAGATATGGCTACATGGATGATGAGTCCAACATGTCCATGTACAGAGTGCTAGCTACATGGAAGTGAAGTCCAATATGTTCATATATAGGGAGCTACCTACATGGCATATCAGTCCAACATATCCATGCACAGAGAGCTAAGTACATGGCAGACAAGTCCAAAATATCCATATACAGAGAGCTAGATAACTGGCAGAGTAGTGCAACAATTCCATATAGAGAGTTTTAACTATATGGCAGATGAGTTCAACGTGTCCATATACTGAGAGCTAGCTACATGGGAGAGTAGTCCTACATGTCCATATACAGATTTCTCGTTACATGGCAAATGAATCCAATGTGTCCATATACTGAGAGCTAGCTGCATGACACAGTAGTCCAACATTTCCATATACAGAGTATTAGCTACATGGCAGATGAGTTCAACTGGTCCATATACTGAGTGTTAGCTATATGTCAGATGAGTCCAACATGTGTATACATAGAGGACTAGCTACAATCAGATGAGTCCAACATGTTCATAGAGAGAGAGCTGGCTACAAGGCTCATGAGTACAACATGTCCATATACAGAGATGTAGCTACATGGCAGAAAAGTCCAATATGTTCATGTACAGAGAGTTACCTACATGGCAGATCGGTCAAACATATCCATGTAAAGAGAACCAGCTACATGTCAGACGAGTCCAAAATGTCCATATACAGTGAGCTAGCTACATGGCAGGGTAATGCAACATTTCCATTTACAGCGTTCTAGCTACATGTCAGATGAGTCCGACGTGTCCATATACTGAGAGGTAGCTACACGGCAGATGAGTCTAACCTGTTTATATATAGAGGACTAGCTACAAGGCCGATGTGTCCAACATGTTCATACAGAGAGAGCTGGTTACATGGCTCATGAGGCCAACATGTCCATATACAGAGAGCTAGCTACAGGGCAGACAAGTCCAATTTGTTCATATACAGGGAGCTACTTACATGGCAGATCATTCCAACACATTCATGCACAGAAAGCTAGCTTCATAGCAGATGAGCCCAAAATGTTCATACATAGAGAGCTAGCTGCATGGCAGAGTAGTGCAACCTTTCCATATACAGAGTTCTCGCTACATAACAGATGAGTCCAATGTGTCCATATACTGAGAGCTAGCTACATGGCAGAGTAGTCCAACTTGTCCATATACAGAGTACTAGATACATGACAGATGAGTTCAACATGTGCATATAGAGTATGCTAGCTATATGTCAGATGTGTCCAACATCGCTACATGGCAGATGAGTCCAATGTGTCCATATACTGAGAGCTAGCTACATGGCAGAGTAGGGCAATATTTCCATTTACATAGTTCTAGCTATGTGTCAGATGAGTCCATCGTGTCCACATACTGAGAGCTAGCTACATCACAGATTAGTCCAACAGAGCACTAGCTACATGGCAGATGAGTCCAACATGTCCATATACCGAGAGTCAGCTACATGGCAGAGGAGTCCAACATGTGTATATATAGGGGACTACCTACAACACAGATGAGTCCAACATGTTCATACGGAGAGAGGTGGTTACATGGCTAATGTGTTCAACATGTTCATATAAAGAGAGCTAGCTACATAGCAGACAAGTATAATATGTTCATATACAGGGAGCTACCTACATGGCAGATCAGTCCAACATATCTATGCATTGAGAACTAGCTACATGTCAGACGAGTCCAAAATGTCCATATACAGAGAGCTAGCTACATGGCAGATGATCCTCATGTGTCCATATACTGAGAGTTAGCTATATGGCAGATGAATCCAACATGTGAATATATAGAGGACTAGCTACAAGGCAGATGAATCCTTTATGTTCATACACAGAGAGCTGGCTACATGACTGATGAGTCCAACATGTCCATATAGAGAGAGCTAGCTACATGGCAGACAAGTCCAATATGTTCATATACAGAGAGCTACTTACCTTGCAGATCAGTGCAACATATCTGTGCACAGAGCTAGCTACATGGTAGTTAAGTACAAAATGTCCATATACTGAGAGCTAGCTTCATGACAGCATAGTGCAACATGTCTATATACAGAGTTCTAGCGATGTGGCAGATGAGTCCAATGTGTCCATATGCTGTGAGCTAGCTGCATGGCAGGGTATTCCAACATGTCAAAATACAGAAAGCTATCTCCAGGGCAGACAATTCCAATATGTTCATATACAGAGAGCTACTGTCATGGCAGATCAATCCAACATATCCAGGCACAGAGAGCTATCTACATGGGAGACAAGTCCAACATGTGTACATATAGAGGAGTAGCTACAAGGCCGATGAGTCCACCATGTTCATACACAGAGAGCTGGCTACATGGCTGATGAATCCAACATTCCATATATAGAGAGCTAGCTGCATGGCAGAGTAGTGGAACATTTCTATGTACAGAGTTCTAGCTACATGGCAGATCAGTCCAACGTGTCCAAGTACTTATATCTAGCTACATGGCAGAGTTTTCCCACATATCCACATACAGAGTACTAGCTACATGGCAGACGAGTCCAAAATATCCATATATGGAGAGCTTGCTACATGGCAGGGTAGTGCAACATTTCCAAATACAGAGTTCTAGCTACATGGCAGATAAGTTCAACGTGTCTATATACTCAGAGCTAGCTACATGGTAGAGTAGTCCAACATGTCCATATACAGAGTAGTAACTCTATGTCAGATGAGTCCAACACGTCCATATATAGAGAGCTAGCTTCATAGAAGACAAGACCAAGAAGTTCATATACAGAGAGCTACTGTCATGACAGATCAGTCCAACATATCCATGCTCATAGAGCTAGCAACATGGTAGATGGGTCCAATATGTTCATATGTTCATATACAGAGAGCTACCTACATTACAGATCAGTCCAACATATCCATGCTCCTAGCTACATGGCAGATGGGTCCAATATGTTCATATGTTCATATAAAAAGAGCTACGTACATGACAGATCAGTCCAACATATCCATGCTCATAGAGCTAGCTACATGGCAGAGTAGTGCAACATTTCCATATACAGATTTCTAGCAGCATGGCCGATGAGTCTTACATATCTATATACTGAGAGCTAGCTACATGGCAGAGTATTCAAACATGTTCATATACACAGTACTAGCTACATGACAGATGAGTCCATCATGTTCATATACTGTCACCTAGCGACATGGTAGAGTAGTGCAACATGTCAATATACAGGGTACTAGCTGCATGGCAGATGAGTCCAACGTGTCCATGTAATTAGAGCTAACAACATTGCAGAGGAATCCAAAATATACATATACAGAGAGCTAGCTACATGGCAGAGTAGTGCAACATTTCCATATACAGAGTTCTAGTTACATGGCAGATGGGTCCAACATGTCCATATACTGTGACATAGCTACATGGCAGATGAGTCGAACATGTCCTTATGCTGAGAGTTAGAAACATGGCAAATGAGTCCAACATGTGTGTATATAGAGGACGAGCTACAAGGCAGATGTGAACAACATGTTCATAGAGATAGAGCTGGCTACATGGCTGATGAGTCCAACATGTACATATAGTGAGAGCTAGCTAAATGGCAGACAATTCCAATATGTTCATATACAGAGAGATAGCTACATGGCAGATCAGTCCAACATATTCACGTACACAGTACAAAATATCCACATATAGAGACCTAACCACATGGCAGTGTAGTGCAACATTTCCGTATACAGAATTCTAGCTACATGGCAGATGAGTCCAACGTGTCCATATACAAAGTACGAGCTACATGGCAGGTGAGACCAACATGTCCATATACTGAGAGTTAGCTACACCGCAGATGATTCCAATATGTGTATATATAGAGTAGTAGCTACATGGAAGATGAGTCCAACAAGTTCATTCACAGAGAGCTGGCTACATGACTGATGATTCCAACATGTCTATATACAGAGAGGTAGCTACATTGCAGATCATATACAGAGAACTACCTAGATGGCAGATCAGTCCAACATATCCATGCACAGAGAGCTAGATACATGGCAGACAAATCCAAAATATGCATATACATAGTGCTAGCTACATGGCAGAGTTGTATAACATTTCCATATACATAGTTCTAGCTACATGGCAGATGAGTCCAACGTGCCCATATACTGAGAGCAAGCTACATGGAATAGTACTCCAATATGTCCATATACAGAGTACTAGCTAAATGGCAGATGAGACCAACATACCCTTATACTGAGAGTTAGCTTCATGGCAGATGAGTCCTACATGGGTATATATAGAAGACTAGCTACAAGACAGATGAGTCCCACATGTTCATACAGAGAGAGCTTGCAACATGGCTGATGAGTCCAACATGTCCATATACAAAGATCTGGCTACATGACAGACAGGTCCAATATGATCATAAAAAGAGAACTACCCATTGCAGATGATTCCAGAATATCCATGCACAAGGAGCTAGCTACATGGCAGACGAGTCCAAATGTCTATATACAGAGAGCTAGCTACATGGCAGAGTTGTACAACATTTACATATACAGAGT
>NW_006408949.1:1274830-1284223 GCF_000296735.1 Chrysochloris asiatica
CTAGCTACATGGCAGACGAGTCCAAATGTCTATATACAGAGAGCTAGCTACATGGCAGAGTTGTACAACATTTACATATACAGAGTTCTAGCTACATGGAAGATGAGTCCAACATGTCCACATACTGAGAGTTAGCTACATGGCAGACGAGTCCAACGTGTTCATACACAGAGAGCTGGCTACAAGGCTGATGAGTCCAACATGTGCATATACAGAGAGCTAGCTACATGGCAGAAAAGTCCAATATGTTTATATAGAGAGTTTCCTACATGGCAGATCAGTCCATCATATCCATGCACAGAGAGCTAGCTACATGGCAAACAAGTCCAAAATGTCCATATGCAGACAGCTACGTTCATGGCAGAGTAGTGCCACATTTCCATATACAGAGTTCTGGCAACATGGCAGATGAGTCCAACGTGTCTATATATACTGAGAGCTAGCTACATGGCAATGTAGTACAACATGTCCATATACAGAGTGTGAGCTACATGGCAGATGAGTCCAACATGTCCATATCCTGAGAGTTAGCTAAATGGCAGATGAGTCCAACATGTGTATAAATAGAGAGAAAGGACTAGCTTCAAGGTTGATGAGTCCAACATGTTCATAGAGAGAGAACTGGCTACATGGCAGATGAGTCCGCATATCCATATACAGAGAGCTAGCTACATGGCAGACAAATCCAATATGTTCATATACAGAGAGCTACCTACATGTCAGATCAGTTCAACGTATCCATGCACAGTGAGCTAGCTGCATGGCAATTGAGTCCAAAATATCCATATACATAGAGCTAGCTACATGGCAAAGTATTGCAACATTTCAATATATACAGTTCTAGCTACATGGCAGATGAATACATCGTGTCCATATACTGATAGCCAGCTACATGGCAGAGTCGTCCAACATCCCCATATACAGAGGACTAGCTACATGGCAAATGACTCCAATGTCTCCATATACAGAGAACTAGCTACATGGCAGTATAGTCCATCATGTTCATACACTGAGAGTTAGCTACATGGCAGAGAAGTTAAACATGTCCATATACTGAGAGTTAGCTACATGGCAGATGAGTGCAACATGTGTATAAATATAGGAGTACATACAAGGCAGATGAGTTCAACGTGCTCTTACAGAGAGAGCTGTGTACATGGCTGATGAGTCCAACATGTCCATATACAGAGAGCTAACTACATGGCAGACAAGTCGAATATGTTCCAATACAGAGAGATACCTACATGGCAGATCAGTCCAACGTATCCATTTACAGAGAGCTGGCTACATGGCAGACGAATCCAAAATGTTCCAATACAGAGAGATACCTACATGGCAGATCAGTCCAACGTATCCATTTACAGAGAGCTGGCTACATGGCAGACGAATCCAAAATGTTCCAATACAGAGAGATACCTACATGGCAGATCAGTGCATCATATCCATGCACAGAGAGCTAGCTACTTGTCACAAGAGTCCAAAATGTGCATACACTGAGAGCTAGCTACATGGCAGAGTAATGCAACATTTCCACATACAGAGTTCCAGCTACATGGAAGATGATTCCAACATGTCCATATACAGAGTACTAGGTACATGGCAGATGAGTCCAACATGTCCATATACTGAGAGTAAACTAGATGGCAGATGAGTCCAACAGTTCCATATACTTAGAGTTAGCTACGTGGCAGATAAGTCCAACTTGTGTATATATAGAGGAATAGCTCGAGGCAGATGAGTCCAACGTATTCATACAGAGAGTGAAGACTACGTGGCAGACAAGTCCAGCGTTTCCATACATACAGAACTAGCTATATGGCAGACAAATCCAATATGTTCATATACAGGGAGCTACATACATGGCAGATCACTCCAACATATCCATGCATACAGAGCAAGCTACATGGCAGAGGATTCCAAATAGTCCATATACAGAGAGCTAGCTACATGGCAGAGTAGTGCAACATTTCCATATACAGAGTTCGAGATACATGGCAGATGAGTCCAACATATCCATATACTGAGAGCTAGCTAAATGGCAGAGTAGACCAACATGTCCATATACAGAGTACTTGCTGCATGGCAGATGAGTCCAACATGTCCATATGGTGAGAGTTAGCTACATGCAGATGCGTTCAACATGTTCATACAGAGAGAGCTGGCTACATGGCTGATGAGTCCAATATATCCATATACAGAGAACTAGCTGCATGGCAGACAAGTCCAATATGTTCATATACAGAGAGATACTTACATGCCAGATCAGTCCAACATATGCATGCACAGAGAGCTAGCTACATGGCAGACCAATCCAAAATGTCCATATACGGAGAGCTAGCTGCATGGCAGAATATTGCAATATTTCCATATACACAGTTCTAGCTACTGGGCATATGAGTCCAACGTGTCCATATACTGAGAGCTAGCTACATGGCAGAGTCATCCCACATTTCCATATACAGGGTGCTAGCTACATGCCAGATGAGTCCAAAGACTCCATATACTGAAAGCAAGCTACATGGCAGATGAGTCCAACATGTCCATATACTGAGAGTTAGCTTCATGGCAGATGATTCCAATATGTGTATACATAGAGGACTATCTACAAGGCAGATGAGTCCAACGTGTTCATACAGATAAAGACTGGGGCCATGACTGATGAGTCCAACATGTCCATATACAGAAAGCTAGCTACATGGCAGACAAATCCCATATATTTATATACAGAGAGATACTTACATAGCAGATCAGTCCAACATATCCATGCACAGAGAGCAAGTTACCTTGGCAGAGGAGTCCAGAATGTCCATAAACAGAGAGCTAGCTACATAGCAGAGTAGTGCAACATTTCTATATACAGAGTTCTAGCTACATGGCAAATAAGTCCAACATGTCCATATGCTGAAAGTTAGCTACATGGTAGACGAGTCCAACATGTATAAATATAGAGGACTATCTAAAAGGCAGATGAATCCAACATGTACATACAGAGAAACTTGGCTACATGGCTAATGAGTCCAATATATCCATATAGAGAGATCTAGGTAGATTGCAGATAAGTCCTATATGTATATCGGCAGAGAGCTAACTATATGGCAGGTCAGTCCAATATATCCATATACAGACATCAGCTACATCACAGGGTACTGCAACATTTCCGTATACAGATTTTTACCTTCATGGCAGATGATTCCAACGTGTCCATATACTGAGAGCTACCTACATGGCAGAGTAGTCCAATATGTCCATATACTGAGAGTTAGTTACATGGCAGAAGAGTCCAACATGTGTATATATAGAGGGCTAGCTTCAAGGAGCATGAGTCCAACATATTCATACAGAGAGAGCTGGCTACATGGCTGATGAGTCCAACATGTCCATATACAGAGAGCTAGCTATATGGCTGGTGAGTCCAACATGTCCATATACCGTGAGCTAACAACATGGCTGACAAATCCGATATGTTCATATACAGAGTACTACCTACATGGCAGATCAGTCCAACATATGTCTGCACAGAGAACTAGCTACATGCCAATTGAATCCAAAATGTCCATATACGGAGAGCTACCTACATGGGAGTGTAGTGTAACATTTTCATATACACATTTCTAGCTTCATGGCAGATGAGTCCTATATGTCCATACACTGAGAGTAAGCTAGATGGCAGAGCCGTCCAACATTTCCATATACAGAGTACTAGCTACATGGCAGATGAGTCCAACATATGTATATATAGAGGACTAGCTAGAAAGCAGATAAGTCCAACATGTTCATACAGAGAGAGCTGGCTATATGGCTGATGAGTCCAACATGTCCATATACAGAGAGCTAGTTGCCTGGCACAAAAGTCCAATATGTTTATATACAGAGAGCTACCTAAAAGGCAGATCAGTCCAACATATCCATGCACAGAGATCTAGCTTCATGGCAGACGAGTCCAAAATGTCCATATACAGAGAGCTAGCTATATGTCAGATCAGTCCAACATATGCATGCACAGAGAGCTATCTACATGGCAGATGAGTCCAAAATGTCCATGTACAGAGAGTTACATACATGGCAGAGTAGTGCAACATTTCCATATACAGTGTTCTAGCTACATGGCAGTTGAGTAAAACGTGACCATATTCTAAGAGTTAGCTACATGGCAGAGAAGTCCTAATTTCCATATACAGAGTACTAGCTACATGGTAGATGAGTCCAATGTCTCCATATACTTAAGCTTGCCACATGGCAGAGTAGTGCAACATTCCCATTTACAGAGTTCTAGCTACATGGCAGATAAATCCAACTTGTCCATATACATAGTACTAGCTACATGACAGATGAGTCCAACATGCCCATTTACTGGGAGTTAGCTACATGGCAGATGAGTTCAACATGTGTATATATAGAGGACAAGGTACAAGTCAAATGAGTCCAACATGCTCATACAGACAGAGCTGGATACAAGGCTGATAATTACAACATGTCCATATACAGAGAGCTAGCTACATGGCAGACAAGTCCAATATGTTCATATACAAAGAGCTACCTATATGTCATATCAGTCAAACTTATCCATGCACAGAGAGCTAGCAACATGGCAGACGAGTCCAAAATGTCCATACACAGAGAGCTAGCTACATGGCAGAGTAGTGCAACATTTCCGTATATAGAGTTCTACCTACATGTCAGATGATTCCAACAATATCCATATACTGAGAGCTAGCTACAATGCAGATTAGTCCAACATATCCATCTACAGAGTACCAGCTACATGGCAGATGAGTCCAAATGTCCATTTACTGGGAGTTAGCTACATGGCAGATGAGTCCAACATGTTTATATAGAGAGAACTAGCTACAAGGCAGATGAGTCCAACATCTTCATACAGAGAAAGCTGGCTACATGTCAGATGAGTCCAAAATGTCATATACTGAGAGCTAGCTCCAAAGCAGAGTAGTCCAAAGTTTCCATATACAGAGTACCAGCTACAAGGCAGATGAGTTCAACATGTCCATATACAGAGTACTAGCTAGATGGCAGAGTAGTCCAACATGTCCATATACCGAGAGTCAGCTACATGAAAGATGAGTCCAACATGTGTATATATAGAGGACTATCTGCAAGGCAGATGAGTTCAATGTGTTCATACACAGAGAGCTGGATACATGGCTGATGCATCCAACATGTCCACATACAGAGAATTAGCTCCATGGCAGACACCTCCAGTATGTTCATATACAGAGAGCTACCTACATGACAGAGCAGTCCATCATATCCATGCACAGTGAGTTAGCTACTTGTCAGATGAGTCCAAAATGTCCATATACAGAGATCTAGCTACATGGCAGAGTAGTGCAACATTTCCATTTACAGAGTTCTAGCTACATGGTAGATGAGTCCAAATTTTCCATACACTGACAGCTGGGTACATGGCAGTGTCGTCCAACATTTCCATATACAGAATATTAGCTACATGGCAGAGGAGTCCATGGTGTGCATATACAAAGAACTAGCTTCATGCGAGAGTAGTCCAACATGTCCATATACAGAGTACTAGATACATGAGTGATGAGTCCAACATGCCCATATAATGAAAGTTAGCTACATGGCAGATGAGTCCAACATGTCCATATACTGAGAGGTAGCCACATGGCATATGAGTCTAACCTGTGCTTATATAGAGGATTAGCTTCAAGGCAGATGAGTCCAACATGTTCACAAAGATAGATGGGTACATGGCTGATGAGTCCAACATGTCCATATACAGAAAGCTACCTACATGGCATATCAGTCCAACATATCCATGCACAGAGAGCTAGCTATTGGCAGTCTGGTTCAAAATATCTATATACACAGAATGAGGTACATGGCAGAGTAGTGCAACATTTCCATATACAGATTTCGAGCTACATGGCAGATGATTCCAACATGTCCACATACCGAGAGCTAGCTAAATGGCAGAGTAGCCCAACATAGCTATATAATGAGTACTGGCTACATGGCAGATGAGTCCAACATGTCCATATACTGAGAATTAGCTACATGGCAGATGAGTCCAACATGTGTATATATAGAAGACTACCTACAAGGCAGATGAGTCAAACATGTTCATATAGAATAAGCTGGCTACATGGCTGATGAGTCCAACATATCCATATACTGAAAGCCAGCTGCATGGCAGATAAGTCCAACATGTGTATATACAGAGGACTAGCTACACGGCAGATGAGTCCAACAAATTCTTAGAGAGAGATGGGTACATGGCTGTTAAGTTCAACATGTCCATATACAGAGAGCTAGTTGCATGGCAGACAAGTACAATATGTACATATACAGATAGCTACCTACATGGCAGATCAATCCAACATATCAATGCACAGAGAGCTAGCTACATTGCAGACCAGTCCAAAATGTTCATATACAGAGAGAGAGCTACATGGAAGAATAGTGCAACATTTCTGTATACAGAGTTCTAGCTACATGGCAGATGAGTCTAACATGTCCATATGCTGAGAGTTAGATACATGGAAAATTAGTCCAAAATGAGTATATATAGAGGACTACCTACAACGCAGATGAGTCCAACAGGATCATACAGAGAGAGGTGGCTACATGGCTGATGAGTCCAATATTTCCATATACAGAGAGTTAGCTAGATGAAAGACATGTCCAATATATTTATATACAGAGAGCTACCTAAATGGTAGATCAGTCCAACATATCCATGCCCAGACAGCTAGCTACATGCAGATGAATAAAAAATGTCCATATACAGAGAGCTAGCTACATGGCAGAGTAGTGCAACATTTCCAGATATAGAGATTGAGCTACATGGCAGATGAGTCCAACGTGTCCATATACAGAGAACTAAGTACTTGTCAGAGTAGTCCAAAATGCACATATATAGAGTACTAGCTCCATGGCAGATGAGTCCAACGTGTCCATATACAGAGAACTAAGTACTTGTCAGAGTAGTCCAAAATGCACATATATAGAGTACTAGCTCCATGGCAGATGAGTCCAACATGTCCATATGCTGAGAGCTACCTACATGGCACATCAGTCCAACATGTGTATAAGGACAGGTTGGACTCTTCTGACATGTAGCTAAAACTCTGAATATAGAAATGTTGCACTACTCTGCCATGTGTCCAACATGTCCATAGGCTGAGAGTTAGCTACATGACAGATGAGTCCAACATGTATATAGGGGACTAGATAAAAGGCAGATGAGTCCAACATGTACCTACAGAGAAACTTGGCTACATTGCTGATGAGTACAATATATCCATATAGAGTGTGCTAGCTAGATGGCAGACAAGTCCTATATGTTTATGTACAGAGAACTACCTATATGGCAGTTCAGTCCAACATATACATATACAGAGATTAGCTACATCGCAGAGTACTGCAACATTCAAATATACAAAGTTTAACCTACATGACAGAGGAGTCCAACGTGTCCATATACTGAGAGCTACCTACATGGCAGAGTAGTCCAACATGTCCATATACAGAGTACTAGCTACATGTCAGATGAGTCCAACATGTCCAAATACTGAGAGTTTGTTACATGGCAGATGAGTCCATCATGTGTATATATAGAGGGCTAGCTTCAAGGCACATGAGTCCAACATGTTCATACAGAGAGAACTGGCTACATGGCTGATGAATCCAACATGTCCATATACAGAGAGATAGCTACATTGCTGATGAGTCCAACATGTCCATATACTGACAGCTATCTACATGGCAGACACATCCAATATGTTCATATACAGAGAGCTACCTCCATGGCAGATAAATCCAACATATTTATGCACATATAGTTAGCTACATGGCACATGAGTCAAAATTTCCATATACAGAGAGAGAACTTCATGGAAGAGTAGTGCAACATTACTATATATAGAGTTCTAGCTACATGGCATCTGAATCCAACGTGTCCATGTACTGAAAGCTAGCTACATGGCATAGTGGTCAACATTTCCATATACACAGTACTAGCTACATGAGTCTAACATGTCCATATGCAGAGAGTTAGCTACATGGCAGATGAGTCCAATATTGTATATATAGAGGACTAGCTTCAAGGCAGATGAGTACAACATGTTCATACAGAGAGTGCTGGCTTATGAGTCCAATATGTCCATATACAGATTGCTAGCTAAATGGCAGACACATCCAATATGTTAATATACAGAGAGCTACCTATATGGCAGATCAGTCCATCATATCCATTCACAGAGAGCTAGCTGTATGGCAATTGAGTCCAAAATGTCCATATAGAGAGAGCTAGTTACATGGCAGAGTAGTGTAACATTTCAATACACACAGTTCTAGCTGCATGGCAGATGAGTCCAACGTGTCCATATACTCAGAGCTACCTACATGGCAGAATAGTTCAGCATCTCCATATACTGAGATTTGGCTACATGGCAGATGAGTCCAACATGTACATATACTGAGAGCTAAGTAAATGGCAGAGTAGTCCAACATGTCCTTATACAGAGTACTAGCTACATGGCAAATGAGTCAAAAATGTCCATATACAGAGAGAGAACTACATGGAAGAATATTGAAACATTTCTATATACCAAGTTCTAGCTACATGCTACATGGCAGATGAGTCCACCGTGTCCATATACTGACAGCAGGCTACATGGCAGAGTTGTCCAACATGTCCATATACACAGTACTAGCTACATGGCAGATGAGTCTAACATGTCCATATCCTGAAGAGTTAACTACATGGCAGATGAATCCAACATGAGTATATATAGAAGACTAGCTACAAGGCATACAATGTCTCCATATATTAAGAGTTAGCTACATGGAAGAGTAGTCCAACATGTCCATATACTGAGAGTTAGCTACATGGCAAATGAGTCCAACCTTTACATATACTGAGAGCTAAATAAATGCCAGAGTAGTCCAACCATATACAGAGTACTAGCTACATGGCAGACGAGTCCATAATGTCCATATACAGAGCGAGAACTACATGGAAGAATAGTGAAACATTTCTATATACAGAGTTCTAGCTACATGGCAGATGATTCCACTGTGACTATATACTGACAGCTAGCTACATGGCAGAGTCGTCCAACGTTTCCATATACAGAGTACTAGCTACATGGCAGATGAGTCTAACATGTCCATATGCTGAGAGTTAGCTACATGGCAGATGAATCCAACATGAGTATATATAGAAGAATAGCTACAAGGTAGATGTGTCTAACATGTTCATACAGAGAAAGGTGGCTACATGTCTGATGAGTCCAATATGTCCATATACAGAGAGTTAGCTAAATGGCAGACATGTCCAATATGTTTATTTACAGAGAGCTACATATATGGCAGATCAGTCCAACATATCCATGCACAGAGAGCTAGCTACAT
>NW_006408949.1:1284323-1302450 GCF_000296735.1 Chrysochloris asiatica
ATATGTTTATTTACAGAGAGCTACATATATGGCAGATCAGTCCAACATATCCATGCACAGAGAGCTAGCTACATCACAGATGAATCCAAAATGTCCATATACAGGGAGCTAGATACATGGCAGAGTATTACTACATTTCCATATACAGAGTTCGAGGTACATGGCAGATGAGTCCAACGTGTCCATATACTGAGAACTAGCTATTTGTCAGAGTAGTCCAACATGTCCATATACAGAATACTAGCTACATGGCAGATGAGTCCAACATGTCCATATACTGAGAGCTAGCTACATGGCAGATGAGTCCAACACGTGTATATATAGAGGGTTAGCTACAAATCAGATGAGTCCAACATGTTCATACAGAAAGAGCTAGGTACGTGGATGATGAGTCCAACACGTCCATATACAGAGAGCTAGCTACATGGCAGATCAGTCCATCATATCCATGCACAGTGAGCTAGCTCTATGGCAATTGAGTCCAAAATGTCCATATAGATAGAGCTAGGTACATGGCAGAGGAGTGCAACATTTCAATATACACAGTTCTAGCTACATGGCAGATAAGTCCAACGTGTCCATATACTGAGAGCTACCTACATGGCAGAATAGTCCAATATCTCCATATACTGAAAGTTAGCTACATGGCAGATGAGTCCAACATGTGTATATATAGAGAAGTATCTACAAGGAGGATGATTCCAATGTGTTCTTACAAAGAAAGCTGTGTACATCGCTGATAAGTCCAACATGTCCATATACTGAGAGCTAGCTGCATGGCAGACAAGTCCAATATGTTCTTATACAGAGAGCTACCTACATGGCATATCAGTCCATCATATCCATGCACAGAGAGCTAGCTAGTTGGCAGATGAGTCCAAAATGTACATATACAGAGAGCTAGCTACATGGCAGATAAATGGAACATTTCCATATACAGAGTCAAAGCTACATGGCAGATGAGTCCAACATTTCCATATACAGAGTACAAGCTACATTGCAGATGAATCAAACATGTCCATATACTGAGAGTCATCTACATGGCATATGAGTCCAACATGTCCATATACTGAGAGTTAGTTACATGGCAGATGAGTCCAACAGGTGTATATAGAAAGGACTAGCTCAAGGCAGATGAGTACAAAGTATTCATACAGAGAGAGATGGCTACGTGGCATACGAGACCAACATGTCCATATACAGAGAGCTACCTGCATGGAAGATCAGTCCAACATATCCATGCAGAGATAGTTAGCTACATGGCAGATGAGTCCACATTGTCCACATATAGAGAGCTAGCTACATGGCAGAATAGTGCAACATTTCTATATACAGAGGACTAGCTACATGGCAGATGAGTCAAACAAGTCCATATCCTGAGAGAAAGCTACATGGCAGATGAGTCGAACATGTGCATATATAGAGGACAATCTCAACTCAGATGAGTCCAACGTATTCATACAGAAAGAACTGACAACATGACATACGAGTCCAACATGTCCACATACAGAAAGTTAGTTACATGGCAGACAAGTCCAATATGTTCATACACAGAGAGCTACCTACATGGCATATCAGCCCAACATATCTATGTACAGAGAGTTAGCTACATGGCAGATGAGTGCAAAATGCCCATATACAGAGAGCTAATTACATGGCAGAGTAGTGCAACATATCCATATTCAGAGTTCTAGCTACATTGCAGATGAGTCCAACGTATCCATATACTAAGTGCTAGTTACATGGCAGAGTATTCCAACATGTCCATATGCAGACTACTAGCTACATGGCAGATGAGTCCAACATGTGTATATATAGAGGAATCACTACAAGGCAGATGAGTCCAACATGTGTATATATAGAGGACTAGCTACAAGGCAGATGAGTCAAACATGCTCTTATAGAGAAAGCTGGCTACATGGCTGATAAGTCCAACATGTCCATATACTGAGAGCTAGCTGCATGGCAGACAAGTCCAATATGATCATATACATAGAGCTACCTACATGGCAGATCAGTCCAACGTATCCATGCACAGAGAGCTAGCTACATGGCAGATGATTCCAAAATGTCCATATACAGAGAGCTAGCTACATGGCAGAGTAGTGCAACATTTACATATACAGTGTTGTATCTACATGGCAGATAAGTCCAACGTGACCGTATTTTGAGAGCTAGCTACATGGTAGAGTAGTGCAACATTTCCATATTCTTAGTTCTAGCTACATAGCTGATGAGTGCAACGTTTCCATATACTGAAAGCTAGCTACATGGCACAGTAATCCAACATGTCCATATACAGAATACTTGCTATATGACAGATGAGTCCAACATGTCCATATACTAAGAGTTAGCTACAAGGACGATAAGTCACACATGTGTATATATAGAGGACCATCTATAAGGAGCTCTGGTAGCGTAGTGGTTACGAATCGGGCTGCGAACCTTAAGGTCAGCGGTTCGAAACTACCAGTCGCTCCGCGGGAGAAAGATGAGGCTTTCTACTCCCGTAAGGATTTACACCCTCAGAAACCCTGTACAGGGTCGCTATGGGTCGGAACCGACTCTACGGCACTTAACAACAACAAAAAAAATTCTATAAGGCAGATGAGTCCAACATCCTCATACAGAGAGAACTGAGTTCATGGCTGATGAGTCCAACATGTCCATATACGGAGAGCTAGCTACATGGCTGACACGTCGAAAATATTCATATACAGAGAGCTACCTACATGACAGAGAAGTCCATCATATCCATGCACAGTGAGCTAGCTATGTGGCAGACGAATCCAAAATGTCAATATACAGAGAGCTAGCTATATGGCATAGTAGTGCAACATTTCCATTTATAGAATTCTAGCAACATGACAGATGAGTCCAACTTGTCCATATACTGACAATTAGCCACATGAAAGAGCTGTCCATCATTTCCATATACAGAGTATTAGGTAAGTGGCAGAGGAGTCCAACATGTCCATATTGTGAGTATTATATACATGGCAGATGAATCCAACATGTGTATATATAAAGGACTAGCTATAAGGCAGATGAGTCCAATGTACTCATACAGAGAGAACTGAGTTCATGGCTGATGAGTCCAACATTTCCATATACAGAGAGCTAGCTAGATGGCTGACACGTCGAAAATGTTCATATACAGAGAGCTAGCTACATGATAGAGCAGTCCATTATATCCATGCACAGTGAGCTAGCTATTTGGCAGACGAGTCCAAAATGTCAATATACAGAGAGCTAGCTATATGGCATAGTAGTGCAACATTTCCATTTACAGAATTCTAGCTACATGACAGATGAGTCCAACTTGTCCATATACTCACAGCTAGCGACATGGAAGAGTCGTCCATCATTTCCATATACAGAGTATTAGGTAAGTGGCAGAGGAGTCCAACATGTCCATATTGTGAGTGTTAGATACATGGCAGATGAATCCAACATGTGTATATATAGAGGACTAGCTATAAGGCAGATGAGTCCAACATGTTCATACAGAGGGAGCTGGATATATGGTTGATGAGTCCAATATGTCCATATACATAGAGCTAGCTAGATGGCACACAAGTCCAATATGTTTATATACAGAGAGCTACCTATATGCAGATCAGTCCAACATATCCATGCACAGAGAGCTGGCTACATGGTAGACGAATTCAAAATGTCTAAATACAGAAAGCTAGCTACATGGCAGAGTAGTGCAAAATTTCCATATACAGAGTTCTAGCTACATGGTAAATGAGTGCAACGTGTCCATATACTGAGAGCTAGCTACATGGCAGAGTAGTCTAACATGTCCATATACAGAGTACTAGCTACATGGCAGATGAATCCAACATGTGTATATATAAAGGGCTAGCTACAAAGCAGATGAGTCCAACATATTCATACAGAGAGAGCTGGATACATGGCTGATGAGTCCAGCATGTCCATGTACAGAGAGCTAGCTACATGCCAGACAAGTCCAATATGTTCATATACAGAAAGCTATTTACATGGCAGATCAGTGCATCATATCCATGCACAGAGGGCTAGCTACATGACAGATGAGTACAAAATGTCCATATACACAGAGATAGCTACATGGCAGAGTAAAGCAACATTTCCACGTACAGAATTTTAGCTACATGGAAGATTAGTCCAGCATGTCCATATACAGTGTACTAGCTACATGGCAGATGAGTCCAACATGTCCATATTCTGAGAGTTAGCTACATGGCAAATGAGTACAATATGTCTTTATATTGATAGTTAGCTACATGGAAGATAAGACCAACGTGTGTATATATAGAGGACTAGCTCAAGACAGAAAAGTAACTTATTCATACAGAGAGAGATGGCTACATGGCAGACGAGTTAAACATGTCCATATACAGAGAACTAGCTACATGGCAGACAAGTCCAATATGTTCATATACAGAGAGCTACCTACATGGCAGATAAGTCCAACATATCCATGGACAGAGGCCTAGGTACATGGCAGTCGAGTCCAAAATGTCCATATACAGATAGCTAGCTACATGACAGAGTGGTGCAACATTTCCTTATAAAGTGTTCTAGCTACATGGCAGATGAGTCCAACGTGTCCATATACTGAGAACTAGCTACAAGGCAGCGTAGTGCAACATTTCCATATACACCATACTAGCTACATGGCAGATGAGTCCAACGTGTCCATATACTGAGAACTAGCTACAAGGCAGAGTAGTCCAACTTGTCCATATAAAGAGTACTAGCTATATGGCAGATGACTTCTAAATGTACATATACTGGGAGTTAGCTACATGGCAGATGAGTCAAACTTGTTCATACAGAGAGAGCTGGGTACATAGCTGATGAGTCCAACATGCCCATATACAGAAAGCTATCTGCATTGCAGAGAAGTCCAATATGTTCATATATAGAGAGCTACCTACATGGTTGATCTGTCCAACATATCCTTGCACAGAGAACTAGCTACATGATAGATGATTCCAAAATGTCCATATACAGAGAGCTAGCCACATGGCAGAGTAGTGCAACATTTCCATGTACAGTGTTCTAGCTACATGTCAGATGAATCCAACGTGACCATATTCTGAGAGCTAACTACATGCAGAGTACTCCAATATTTCCATATACAGAGTACTAGCTGCATGGCAGAGGAGACCAATTTGTCCATATACAGAGATCTAGCAACATGTCAGAATAGTCCAAAATGTCAATATCCAGAGTACTAGCTACATGGCAGATGAGTCCAACATTTCCATTTCAAGAAAGCTAGCTACATGGCAGACGAGTCCAGCATGTCCATATACTGAGAGTTAGCTACATTTCAGATGAGTCCAACATGTCCATAAACTGAGAGTTAGCCACATGACAGATGAGTCCAACATGAGTATTTATAGAGGACTAGCTACAAGGCAGATGAGTCCAACGTGTTCATACAGAGAGAGTTGGGTACAAGGTTGATGAGTCCAACATGTCCATATATAGAGAGCTAGAAACATGGCAGACAAGTCCAATATGTTCATATACAGAGAGCTAACTACATGACAGATCAGTACATCATATCCATGCACAGAGAGCTAGCTATTTGGCAGACAAGTCCTAAATGCCCAATATGTTCATATACAGATTAGTTCATCATGTGTATATATAGAGGACTAGCTACAAGGCAGATGAGTCCAACATGTTCATACAGAGAGAGTTGACTACATGGCTGATGAGTCCAATATGATCATATACAGAGAGCTAGCTAGATCGCAGACAAATCCTATATGTTTATATATAGACAGCTAACTATATGGCAGATCAATCCAACATAACCATTCACAGAGAGCTAACTATATGGCACACAAATCCAAAATGTCCATATACAGAGAGCTAGCTACATGGCAGAGTAGTACAACATTTCCATATACATAGTTCTAGCTACATGGCAGATGAGTCCAACGTGTCCAAATACTGAGAGCTAACTACATGGCAGAGTAGTCCAACATGTACATATACAGAGCATTAGCTACATAGCAGATTAGTCCAACATGTCCATATACTGAGAGTTAGCTACATGGCAGATGAGTCCAACATGTGTATATATAGAGGGCTAGCTACAAAGCACATGAGTCCAACATGATCACACAGAAATAGCAGGCTACATGGCTGATGAGTCCAACATATCCATATACAGAGATCTAGCTACATGGCAGACAAATGCAATATGTTCATATTCGGAGAGCTACCTACATGGCAGATTAGTCCAACATATCCATGCACAGAGAGATAGCTGCATGGCAATAGAGTACAAAATGTCCATATATGGAGAGTTAGCTACATAGCAGAGTAGTGCAACATTTCAATATACACAGTTCTAGATCCATGGAAGATGAGTCCAACGTGTCCATATATTGAGAGCTATGTATATAGCAGAGTCGTCCAACATTTCTATATAGAGCGTACTAGCTACATAGCAGATGAGTCCAATGTCTCCATATACTGAGAGCTACCTACATGGCAGAGTAGTCCAAGATCTCCATATACTGAGATTAAGCTACATGGCAGATGAGTCCAACATGTGTCTATATAGAGGAGTATCTACAAGGGAGATGATTCCAACATGTTCTTATAGAGAGAGGCTTGTACATGGCTGATGAGTCCAACATGTCCATATACAGAGACCTAGCTACATAGCAGTCAAGTTCAATATGTTCATATACAGAGAGCTAACTACATGACAGATCAGTACATCATATCCATGCACAGAGAGCTAGTTATTTGGCAGAGAAGTCCTAAATGCCCATATAAAGAGAGCTAGCTAAATGGAAGAGTAATGTCACATTTCCACATTCAGAGGTCTAGATACATGGCAGAGGAGTACAACTTGTCCATATACAGAGTATTAGCTACATGGCAGATGAGTAAAACACGTCCATGTACTGAGAGTTAGCTACATGGCAGATGAGTCCAAAATGTCCATATACTGAGAGTTAGCTACATGGCAGATGAGTCCAACATGTCTATATACTGAGAGTGAGCTACATGTTAGATGATTCCAAAAAATGTATATATAGGGTTGACCTAAATGCAAATGGGTCCAACGTATTCATACAGAGAGATCTGACTACATGGCAGACGAGTCCAACATGTCCATATACACAGTGGTAGCTACATGGCAGATCAGTCCAATATATCTATGCACGTAGAGTTAACTAGATAACAGACTAGTCCAAAATGCCCATATACAGAGAGCTAGCTACATGACAGAGTAGTATAACATGTCCACATACAGAGTACTAGCTACATGGAAGATGAGACTAACACATCCATATACAGAGAGTAAGCTACATGGCAGGTGAGTCCAACATATGTATATGTAGAGGACTAACCACAAGGCAGATTATTCCAACATGTTCATACAGAAAGAGTTGGCTACATGGCTTATATGTCCAACATGTCCATATACAGAGAGCTAACTACATGGCAGACAAGTCCAATATGTTCATACACATGGAGCTACATACATTGCAGATCAGTCCAACATATCTATGCATGGAGAGCTAGCTACATGCCAGATGTGTCCAAAATGTCTATACACAGAGAGCTAGCTAAATGGCACAGTAGTGTAACATTTCCATATACTGAGTTCTAGCTACATCGCAGATGAGTCTAACATATCCATATACTAAGAGCAAGCTAAATGGCAGAGTAGTCCAACACGTCAATATACAGAGTACGATCTACATGGCAGATGATTTCCACATGTCCATATACTGAGTGTTAGCTACATGGCAAATGAGACCAACATGTGTATATATAGAGGACTACCTACATGGCTGATGAGACAACATGTCCATATAAAGTTAGATAGCTACATGACAAACAAGTCCAATATGTTCATATACAGAGAAATACCTACATGGCCGATCAGTCCAACATATCCATGCACACAGAGTTAGCTACATGTCAGACCAGTCCAAAACATCCATATACTGAGAGCTAGCTACATGGCAGAGTAGTCCAACATGCCCATGTACAGAGTACTAGCTACATGACAGACGAGTCCAACAAGTCCATATACTGTGAATTAGCTACATAGCAGATGAGTCCAACATGACCATATAATGAGAGTTAGCTACATGGCAATTGAGTCCAACATGTTTATATAGAGAGGATTATCTACAAGGCAGATGATTCGAACATGTTCAAAAAGAGAGAGCTGCCTACATGGCTGATGAGTCCAACATGTCCATATACAGAGAGTTAGTTACATGGCAGATTAGTAAAACATATCCATGCACTGAGAGCTAGCTAAATGGCAGTCGAGTCCAAAATGTCCTTATACAGAGTTATAGCTACATGGCAGATGAGTTCAACATGCCCATATACGGAAGAGCTAGCTACATGGCAGAGTAGTCCAACATGTCCATATACAGAGTACTAGCTACATAGAAGATAAGTCCAACATATCCATATACTGAGAGATAGATACATGGAATATGAGTCAAATGTGTGTATATAGAGGACTAACTACAAGGCAGATGATTTCAACATGTTCATACAGAGAGAGTTGGCTACATGTCTGATGAGTCCAATATGTCCATTTACAGAGAGCGAGCTACATGGAAGACAAGCCCAATATGTTCATGTACAGGGAGCTACCTACATTGCAGATCACTCCAACATATCTATGCATGGAGAGCTAGCTACATGGCAGATAAGTCAAACGTGTCCATACTGAGAGCTAACTACATAGCTGAGTAGTGTCCATATATTGAGAGCTAGCTACATGGCAGAGTAGTGCAACATTTCCATATACAGAGTACTAGCTACATGGCAAATGAGTCCAACGTGTCCATACTGAGAGCTAACTATATGGCAGAGAAGTCCAACATGTCCATATACAGAGTACTAGCTACATGGCTCTTGAGTCCAACATGTCCATATACTGAGAGTTACCTACATGTCAGTTGAGTCCAACATGTTTATATATAAAGGACTATCTACAAGGCAGATGAGTCCAACATGTTCATACAGAGAGAGCTAGCTACAAACCAGACGAGTCCAAAATGTCCATATGCAGAGAGTTAGCTGAATGGCAGAATAGTGCAGCATTTTCATATACAGAGTTCTAGCTCCATGGAAGATGAGTCCACCGTGTTCACATACAGAGAGTTAGCTACATGGCAGAGTAGTGCAACCTTTCCATGCACAGAGTTCTAGCTACATGGGAGATGAGTCCAACATGTCCAATTACTGAGAGTTAGCTACATGGCAGATGAGTCGAACATGTGTAAATTTAGAGGGCTAGCTACAAGGCAGATGAGTCCAACATGTTCATACACAGAAAGCTGGCTACATGGCTGATGAGTCCAACATGTCCATATACCGAGTACTAGCTACAAGGCAGACGAGTCAAACATGTCCATATACAGAGAGCTAGCTACATGGCAGAAAAATCCAATATGTTCATATACAGAGAGATACCTTCATGGCAGATCAGTACATCATATCAATGCACATAGAGCTAGCTACATGCAGAAAAATCCAATATGTTCATATACAGAGAGATACCTTCATGGCAGATCAGTACATCATATCAATGCACATAGAGCTAGCTACATGGCAGACGAATCCAAAATGTCCATATACAGAGAATTAGCTACATGACAGAGCAGTGAAACATTTTAATGTAGAATTCTAACTACACGGCAGATGTGTCCAACGTGTCCATATACTGAGAGGTAGCTACATGGCAGAGTAGTTCAACATATCCATATACAGAGAACTAGTTACATGGCAAAGTAGTACAACATTTCCCTATACAGAGTTCCAGCTACATGGCAGATGAGTCCAACATGTCCATATACTGAGAGTTAGCTACATGGCAGATAAGTCCAATATATGTATATAGTGAGGAGTAGCTACAAGGCAGATGAGTCCAACATGTTCATACAGAGAGTGCTGGCTTCATGGTTGAGGAGTCCCACATGTCCATATACAGAGAGCTAGCTACATGGAAGATCAGTCTAACATATCCATGCATAGTGAGCTAGCTACATAACAGACGAGTCCAACATGTACATATACTGAGAGCTATCTCCATGGCAGAATAGTCCAACATGATCATATCCAGAGTACATGCTACATTCCAGATAAGTCCAACATGTGTTTATATAGAGGACTAGATACAAGGGAGATGACTCAAACCTGTTCTTACAGTGAGAACTAGCTACATGACAGACAAGTCCAATATCTTCATAAACAGAGAGCTACCTAAAAGGCAGATCAGTCTAACATATCTATGCACAGAGAGCTAGCAACATGGCAGACGAGTTCCAAATGTCTATATACAGAGCACAAGCTACATGGCAGAATAGTGCAACATTTCCATGTACAGAGTTCTAGCTACATGGCTGATGAGTCCAACAAGTCCATATAAAGAGAGTTAGCTACATTTCAGACAACTCCAATATATTCATATACATATAGCTACCTACATGGCAGATCACTCCAACATACCCATGCAAAGAGAGCTAGCTACATGGCAGACTAGTCCAAAATGTCCATATACAGAGAGCTAGCTGAATGACAGAATAGTGCAGCATTTCCATATACAGAGTTCTAGCTCCATGGCAGATGAGTCCAACATGTCCATATACGGAGAGCTAGCTACATGGCAGAGTAGTGCAATATTTCCATATACAGTGTTCTAGCTACATGGGAGATGAGTCCAACATATCCAATTACTGACAGTTTGCTGCATGGCAGATGAGTCTAACATGTGTATATTTAGAGGGCTAGCTACAAAGCAGATGAGTCCAACATGTCCATATAGAGAGTACAAGGCAGATGAGTCCAACATGTCCATATACAGAGAGCAAGCTACATGGTAGAAAAGTCCAATATGTTCATATACAGAGAGATACCTTCATGGCAGATCAGTACATCATATCAATGTACAGACAGCTAGCTACATGGCAGATGAGTCCAAATTGTCCATATACAGAGAATTAGCTACATGACAGAGTAGTGCAACATTTCAATATACAGAGTTCTAGCTACATGGCAGATGTGTCCAACGTGACCATATACTGAGAGGTAGCAACATGGCAGAGTACTCCAACATATCCATATACAGAGAACTAGCTGCATGGCATATCAGTTCAACATGTGTATATATAGTAGACTAGCTACAAGACAGATGAGTCCAATATGTTCACATACACAGAGCTGGTTACATGGCTGATGAGTGCCACATGTACATATATGGAGAGCAAGTTACAAGAAGATCTGTCTAACATGTACATGCACAGAGAGCTACCTATATGGCAGATGAGTCCAAAATTTCCATATACAGAGAGCTAAATACATGGCAGAGTAGTCCAACATGTCCATGTACAGAGTACTAGCTACATGGCAGATGAGTCCAACATGTCTATATGCTGAAAGTTATCTACATGGCAGATGAGTCCAACATGTGTATATAGGAGGACTAGCTACAAGGCATATGAGTCCAGCATGTTCATATAGAGAAAGCTGGCTACATGTCAGATGAGGCCAACATGTCCATATACTGAGAGCTAGCTACATAGCAGAGTAGTCCAACATTTCCAAATACAGAGTACCAGCTACATGGCAGAGTAGTCCAACATGTCCATATACTGAGAGTTAGCTACATGAAAGATGAGTCCAACATGTGTGTATATAGAGAACTATCTACAAGGCAGATGAGTCCAATGTGTTCATACACAGAGAGCTGGATACGTGGCTGAAGATTCCAACATGTCCATATACAGAGAGCTAGCTACATGGAAGACACGTCCAATATGTTCATATACAGAGAGCTACCTACATGAGTGAGCAATCCATCATATCCATGCACAGTGAGCTAGCTACTTGGCCGATGAGTCCAAAATGTCCATATACAGAGAGCTAGCTACATGACAGAGTAGTGCAACATTTCCATTTACAGAGTTTTACCTACATGGTAGATGAGTCCAACTTGTCCGTATACTGACAGCTAGGTACATGACAGTGTCGTCCAACATTTCCATATACAGAATATTAGCTACATGGTAGAGTCCATCATGTCCATATACAGAGAACTAGCTTCATGCCAGAGTAGTCCAACATGTCCATATACAGAGTACTAGCTACATGACAGATAAGTCCAACATGTCCATATAATGAAAGTTAGCTACATCGCAGATGAGTCCAACATGTCTATATACTGAGAGTTAGCACCATGGAAGATGAGTCTAACCTGTGCGTATATAGAGTACTAGCTACAAGGCAGATGAACCCAACGTATTTCAAAAAGAGATGGGTACAGGTCTGATGAGTCCAACATGTCCATATACAGAAAGCTACCTACGTGGCATATCAGTCCAACATATCCATGCACAGAGAACTAGCTATTGGCAGATGAGTCCAAAATATCCACATACAGAGAGGTAGCTGCATGACACAAGAGTCCAAAATTTCCATTTACAGAGAACGAGGTGCATGGCAGAGTAGAGCAACATTTCCAAATACAGAGTTCTAGCTACATGGCAGATGAATCCATCGTGTCCACATACTGAGAGCTAGCTAAATGACAGAGTAGCCCAACATATCCATATACTGAGTACTGGTTACATGGCAGATGAGTCCAACATGTCCATATATTGATAATTAGCTACATGGCAGATGAATCCAACATGTCTATATATAGAGGACTAGCTACAAGGCAGATGAGTCCAACAAATTCATAGAGAGAGATGGGAACATGGCTGTTGAGTTCAACATTGCATATACAGAGAGTTAGCTGCATGGCAGACAAGTCCAATACGTTCATATACAGAGAGCTACCTACATGGCAGATCAATCCAACATATTCATGCACAGAGAGCTAGCTACATGGTAGACGAGTCCAAAATGTCCATATACAGAGAGAGAGCTACATGGAAGAATAGTGCAACATTTCTACATACAGAGTTCTAGCTACATCGCAGATGAGTTCAAAGTGTCCATATAATGACAGGTAGCTACATGGCAGAGTAGTCCAACATTTCCATATGCAGAATACTAGCTACATGGCAGTTGAGTATAACATGTCCATATGCTGAGAGTTAGCTACATGGAAGATGAGTCCAACATGAGTATATATAGAGGACTAGCTAAAAGGCAGATGAGTCCAACAGATACATACAGAGAGAAGTGGCTACATGGCTGATGAGTCCAATATGTCCATATACAGAGAGCTAGCTAGATGGAAGACATGTCCAATATGTTTATATACAGAGAGCTACGTATATGGTAGATCAGTACAACATATCCATGCCCAGACAGCTAGCTACATAGCAGAAGAATTCAAAATGTCCATATACAGAGAGTTAGCTACATGGCAGAGTAGTGCAACATTTCCATATAAAGAGTGCTGGGCACAAGGTAGATGAGTCCAACTTGTCTATATACAGAAAGCTAGCGACATGGCAGAATAGTGCAACATTTCCATATAAAGAGTGCTGGATACAAGGGAGATGAGTCCAACTTTTCTATATATAGGGAGTTAGCTACAAGGCAGAGTAGTGCAACATCTCCATATACAGAGATCTAGATACATGGCAGATGTGTCCAACGTGTCCATACACTGAGAACTAGCTACATGGCAGAGCAGTCCAACATGTCCATATACAGGGTACTAGCTACATGTCAGATGAGTCCAACATGTCGATATTTTGAGACCTAGCTACATGGCAGACGGTTCCAATATGTTCATATACAGAGAGCTACCTACTTGGAAGTTGAGTTCAACATATCCATGTACAGAGAGCTAGTTACATTCCAGATGAGTCCAAATTGTCCATATACACAGAGCTAGCTAAGTGGCAGGGTAGTGCAACATTTCCATATACAGATTTCTAGCTTCTAGGCAGATGAATCCAACTTGTCTATATATACAGATCTAACTATATGGCAGGGTAGTGCAACACTTCCATATACAGAGTTCTAGCTACATGGCAGATGTGTCCAACATGTCCATATACTGAGAGCTAGCTACATGGCAGACAAGTCCAATATTTTCATATACGGAGAGCTACCTACTTGGCATATCAGTTCAAAATATGCAAGTACAGAGAGCTAACTACATGGCAGACAAGTCTAAAATGTCCATATACAGAGAGCTAGCCATATGCCACATGGCAGGGTAGAGCAACATTTCCATATACAGAGTTCTAGCTACAAGGCAGATGAGTCCAACTTGTCTATCTACAGAGAGCTAGATAAATGGCAGAGTAGTGCAACATTTCTATATACAGAGTTCTAGTTACATGCCAGACGTGTCCAATGTGTCCATGTACTGAGAGGTAGCTACATGGCAGACAAGTCCAATATGTTCATCTACAGAGAGCTACCTACTTGGCAGATCAGTCCAACATATCCATGCACAGAGAGCTAGATACATGGCAGATGCGTCCAAAAAGTCCATATAAAGACCTAGCTACATGGCAGAGTAGTGCAAACTTTCCAGCTACATGGTAGATGTGTCCAACGTGTCCATACACTGAGAGCTAGCTACATGGCAGAGCAGTCCAACATGTCCATATACAGGGTACTAGCTACATGGTGGAAGAGTACAACATGTCCATATACTGAAAGCTAGCTACATGACAGGCAAGTCCAATATGTTGATATACAAAGAGTTACCTACTTGGCAGATCAGTTCAATCTATCCATGTACAGAGAGCTAGTTATATGGCAGACAAATCCAAAATGTCCATATACAGAGAGCTACCTCCAAGGCCAATCAATCCAACATATCCATGCTCAGAGAGCTAGCCACATGCCACATGGCAGAGTACTGCAACATTTCCAAATACAGAGTTCGAGCTACATGGCAGACGAGTCCAACACGTCCATGTACTGAGAACTAGCTACTTGTCAGATTAGTCCAATATGTCCATATATAGAGTACTAGCTCCATGGCACATGAGTCCAACATGTCCATATACTGAGAGCTAGCTACATGGCACATGAGTCCAACATTTGTATATAGAAAGTGTTAGCTTCAAAGCAGATGAGTCCAACATGATCATACAGAGAGAGCTGGATACATGGTTGATGAGTCCAACATGTCCATATACAGAGAGCTTGCTACATGGCAGACATGTCCAATATGTTCATATACAGAGAGCTACCTCCAAGGCCAATCAATCCAACATATCCATGCTCAGAGAGCTAGCTACATGGCACACGAGTCCAAAATGTCCATAAACAGAGAGACAGCTTCATTGAAGAGTAGTGTAACATTTCTAGATACAGAGTTCTAGCTACATGGCATATGAAACCAACGTGTCCATATACTGAAAGCTAGCTACATGGCATAGTGGTCCAACATTTCCATATACACAGTATATGGCAGATGAGTCTAACATGTCCATATGCAGAAAGTGAGCTACATAGCAGATGAGTCCAATATTGTATATATAGAGTACTAGCTTCCAGGCACATGAATCCAACATGTTCATACAGAAAGCGCTGGCTACATAGCTTATGAGCCCAATATGTCCATATACAGATTGCTAGCTAGAGGCAGATAAGGCCAATATGTTTATATACAAAGAGCTACCTATATGGCAGATCAGTCCCACATATCCCTGCACAGAGAGCTAGCTGTATGGCAATTGAGTCCAAAATGTCCATATACATAGAGCTAGTTACATGGCAGAGTAGTGTAACATTTCAGTATACACAGTTCTAGCTGCATGGTAGATGAGTCCAACGTGTCCATATACTGAGAGCTACCTACATGGCAGAATAGTCCAGTATCTCCATATACTGAGAATTAGCTACATGGCAGATGAGTCCAACATGTGTATTTCTAGAGGAGTATCTCCAAGGCAGATGATTCCAACGTGTTCTTACTGAGAGAGCTGTGTAAATGGCTGATGAGTCCAACATGTCCATATACTGAGAGCCAGCTACATAGCTGAAAAGTCCAATATGTTCTTGTACAGAGAGCTACCTACATGGCAGATCTGTCCATCATATACATTCACAGGGAGCTAGCTACTTGGCATACAAGTCCAAAATGTCCATATACAGAGAGCTAGCTATATAGCAGAGTAATGCAACATTTCCATATACAGAGTCTAAGCTACATGGCAGATGAGACCAACATTTCCATATCCAGAGTACTAGCTACATTGCTGATGAATCAGATATGTCCATATACTGAGAGTCATCTACATGGCAGATGATTCCACATGTCCAAATACTGTGAGTTAGATACATGGCAGATGAGTCCAACATGTGTATATAGAGAGGACTACCTCAAGGCAGATGAGTCCAACTTGTTCATACAGACAAGATGGCTATGTGGCATACGAGACCAACATGTCCATACACAGAGAGCTAACTACATGGCAGACAAGTTCAACATGTCCTTATAGAGAGAGCAAACTACATAGCAGCTCAGTCCATCATAACTATGTACAGAAAGCTAGCTACTTGGCAGATGAGGTCAACATGTCCATATACAGTTAGCTAGCTACTTGGCAGACAAGTCCAATATGTTCATATACAGAGAGCTACCTGAATGGAAGATCAGTCCAACATATCCTTGCACAGAGAGTTAGCTACATCATAGACGAGTCCAAAATGTCCATGTATAGAAAGCTAGCTACATGTCAAAATAGTGCAACATTTCCATATACAGAGGTCTAGCTACATGGCAGATGAGTCAAACATGTCCATATACTGAGAACAAGCTACATGGTAGATGAGTCAAACATGTGTATATATATTGAGGACCACTTCAACTCAGATGAGTCCAACGTATTCATACAGAAAGTACTGACTTCATCGCAGACGAGTCCAACATGTCCACATACAGAAAGCTAGCTACATGGCAGACAAGTCCAATATATTCATACACAGAAAACTACCTACATGGCAGATGAGTCCAACATATCTATGCACAGAGAGTTAGCTACATGGCAGACGAGTGCAAAATGTCCATATACAGAGAGCTAATTACATGGCAGAGTAGTGCGACATACCTATATTCAGAGTTCTAACTACATTGCAGATGAGTCCAACTTGTCCATATATTGAGTGATAGCTACATGGCAGAGTATTCCAACATGTCAATATGTAGACTACTAGCTACATGGCAGATGAGTCCAACATGTGCATATATAAAAGAATCTCTACAAGGCAGATGAGTCCAACATGTTCACAGAGAGAGAGCTGGATCCATGGATGATGAGTCCAATATATCCATATACAGAGAACCAGCTAGATGACAGACAAGTCCAATATATCTATATACAGAGAGCTACCTATAATGCAGATCAGTCCAACATATCCATGCAGAGAGAGCTAGCTACATGGTAGACCAATCCAAAATGTCCATATACTGAGAGCTAGCTATATGGCAGAGTCGTCCAACATTTCCAAATACAGGGTACTAGCTACAAGGCAGATGAGTCCAAAGTCTCCATATACTGAGAGCAATCTACATGGCAGATGAGTCCAACATGTCCATAAACTGAGAGTTAGCTACAAGGCAAATGAGTTCAACATGTATATACATAGAGGACTATCTACAAGGCAGATGAGTCCAACGTGTTCATACAGGTACAGGCTGGGTTCATGACTGATGAGTCCAACATGTCCATATACAGAAAGCTAGCTACAGGGAAGTCAAATCCAGTATGTTTATATACAGAGAGCTACCTACATGGCAGGTCAGTCAAACATATCCATGCAAAGAGAGCAAGCTACATGGCAGAGGAGTCCAAAATGTCCATAAACAAAGAGCTAGCTACATGGCAGAGTAGTGCAACATTTCTATATACAGAGTTCTAGTTACATGTCAGAAGAGTCCCACCTGTCCTTATACTGAGGGCTAGCTACATGGCAGAGTCATCTTACATTTCCATATAGAGAGTTTTAGCTACATGGCAGATGTGTCCAACATGTCCATATGCTGAGAGTTAGCAACATGACAGGTAAGTCCAACATGTGTATTTATAGGGGACTAGCTAAAGGTAGAAATAGAAGAATTCTACCAACTTCTTCAGTCTGAAATTGATCAAACATGCAATCAAGATGTATTGCTCATTATTGGTGACTGGAATGCAAAAGTAGG
>NW_006408949.1:1304755-1316565 GCF_000296735.1 Chrysochloris asiatica
GCCAGGTGGCATCATTGATGGACTCAAGGGTGGCAGTGGTGGTGAGGTTGGCTCAGGATCGAGCATTGTTTCGTTCTGCTGTGCATGGGGTCGTTATGAGTCGGTTCCGACTCGATGGCACCTGACAACAACAACAACAAGCTAAAGACAGATGAGTCCAACATGTACCTACAGAGAGACCTGGCTACCTTGCTGATGAGTCCAATATATCCAAATAGAGAGAGCTAGCTATATGGCAGACAAATCTTTTATGTTTACGTACAGAGAGCTACCTATATGGCAGTTCAGTCCAACATCTCCATATACATAGATTAGCTACATCGCAGAGTACTGCAACATTTAAATATACAAAGTTTAACCTGCATGACAGATGAGTCCACCATGTCCATATACTGAGAGGTACCTACATGGCAGAGTAGTCCAACATGTCCATGTACAAAGTACTAGCTACATGCCAGATAAGTACAACATGTCCATATACTGAGAGTTTGTTACGTGGCAGATGTGTCCAACATGGATATATATAGAGGGCTAGCTACAAGGCGTATGAGTCCAACATGTTCATACAGAGAGAGCTGGCTACATGGCTGATGAGTCTAACATGTCCATATACAGAGAGTTAGCTACATGGCTGATGAGTCCAACATGTCCATATACAGAGAGATAGCTACATGGCAGACAAATCTTATATGCTCATATACAGAGAACTAAGTACATGGCAGATTAGTCCAACATATCTCTGCACAGAGACCTAGTTACATGCTAATTGAGTCCAAAGTGTTCAGATACAGAGAGCTACCTACATGGCAATGTAGTGTACCATTTTCATATACACAGTTCTAGCTACATGGCAGATGAGTCCAACGTGTCCATATACTGAGAGCTACCTACATGGCAGAGTCGTCCAACAATTCCATATACAGAGTACTAGCTACATGGCAGATGAGTCCTATGTCTCCATATACTGTGAAGTAGCTACATTCCAGAGTATCCCAATCTGTCCATATACTCAGAGTTAGCTACATGGCAGATGAGTCCAACATATACATATAGTGAGAGCTAACTAAATGGCAGAGTAGTCCAACATGTCCATATATAGACTACTAGCTACATGGCAAATGAGTCCAATATGTCCATATATTGAAAGTTAGCTACATGGCAGATGAGCACAACACGTGAGTATGTATAGAAGACGAGTTACAAGGCAGAAGAGTCCAACATGTTCATACAGAGAGAGCTGGCTCCATGGCTGATGAGTCATGTCCATATACAGAGAGCTAGCTACATGGCACACAAGTCCAATATGTTAATATACATAGAGCTACCTATATGGCAGATCAGTCCAACATATCCATGCAAAGACATCTAGCTACATGGCAGATGAGTCCAAAATGTCCATATACAGAGAGATAGCTATATGTCAGATCAGTCCAAGATATGCATGCACAAAGAGCTATCTACATGGCAGATAAGTCCAAAATGTCCATACACAAAGAGTTATATACATGGCAGAGTAGTGCAACATTTCCATATACAGCGTTCTAGCTACATGGCAGATAAGTCCAATGTGACCATATTCTGAGAGCCAACTACATGGCACAGAAGTCCTAATTTCCATATACAGAGTACTAGCTACATGATAGATGAGCCGAATGTCTCCATATACTTAGAGCTAGCTACATGGCAGAGTAGTGCAACATTTCCATTTACAGAGTTCTAGTTACATGGCAGATGAGTCCAACTTGTCCATATACTGTGATTTAGCTACATGGCTGATAAGTCCAACATGTACATATACTGAGAGTTAAGTAAATGGCAGAGTAGTCCAACATGTCCATATACAGAGTACTAGTTACATGGCAGACGAGTCCAAAATGTCCATATACAGAGAGAGAACTACATGGAAGAATAGTGAAACATTTCTATAGACAGAGTTCTAACTACATGGCAGATGAGTCTACCTTGTCCATGTACTGACAGCTAGCTACATGGCAGAGTCGTCCAATATGTCCACATACAGAGTACTAGCTACATGGCAGAAGAATCTAACATGTCCATATGCTGAGAGTTAGCTACATGGCAGATGAATCTAAAATGAGTATATATAGAAGACTAGCTACAAGGCAGATGAGTCCAACATATCCATATACAGAGAGCTAGCTACATGGCATACAAGTCCAAAACGTTCATATGCAGAAAGCAACCTACATGGCAGATCAGTTCAACATATCTATGCACAGAGAGCTAGCTATATGACAATTGAGTCCAAAATGTCCATATACCGAGAGCTGCTTACATGGAAGTGTAGTGTAACATTTCCATATACACAGGTCTAGCTACATGGCAGATTAGTCCAGTGTGTCCATATACTGAGAGCTAGCTACATGGCAGAGTAGTGCAACATGTCCATATACTGAGAGTTGGCTACATGGCAGATGAGTCCAACCTTTACATATCCTGAGAGCTAAATAAATGGCCGAGTAGTCCACCATATCCATATACAGAGTACTAGATACATGGCAGACGAGTCCAAAATGTCTATATACAGAGAGAGAACTACACGGAAGAATAGTGAAATATTTTTATTTACAGAGTTCTATCTACATGGCAGATGAGTCCACCATGTCCATATACTGACAGCTAGTTACCTGACAGAGTCGTCCAACGTTTCCATATACAGAGTACTAGCTACATGGCAGATGAGTGTAACATGTCCATATACAGAGAGCTAGCTGCATAGCAGACAAGTCCAATATGTTCATTTACAGAGAGCTACCTACATGGAAAATCAGTCCAACATATGCACGCACAGAGCTAGCTACATGGCAGATGATTCCAAAATGTCCTTATACAGAGACCTAGCTACATGACAGAACAGTGCAACATTTCCATATACAGTGTTTTATCTACATGACAGATGAGTCCTACATGACCATATTCTGAGAGCTAGCTACAAGGTGGAGTAGTCAAACGTTTCCATACACAGAGTAACAGACACATGGCAAATGAGTCCAACATGTCCCTATACTGAGAGTTAGCTACATGGCAGTTCAGTCCAACATGTCCATATATTGAGAGGTAGCCACATGGCAGATGAGTCCAACATATGTATATATAGAGGACTAGCTACAAGGCAGATGATTCTAGCGAAATCATAGGGAGAGATGGGTACATGGCTGTTGAGTCCAACATGTTCATATACAGAGAGCTAGCTGCATGGCAGACTAGTCTAACATGTTCATATACAGAGAGCTACCTACATGGCAAATCAATCCAACATATCCATGCACACAGGGCTACCTACGTGGCAGTCGAGTCCAAAATGTCCATACAGAGAGAGAGAGTTTCATTGATGAGTAGTGCAACATTTCTATATACAGTGTTCTAGCTACCTGGCAGATGAGTCCAACTTGTCCATATACTGAAAGCTAACTACATGGAATAGTTGTCCAGCATTTCCATATACAGAGTTCTAGATACATGGCAGATGAGTCTAACATGTCCATATGCTGAGAGTTTGCTACATGGCAGATGAGCACAACATGTGTATATATAGAGGACTAGCTATAAGGCAGATGAGTCCAAAATGTTCATACAGAGAGAGCTGACTACATGGCTGATGAGTCCAAAATGTCCATATACAGAGAACTAGCTAGATGGCAGAGTAGTGCAACATTTCAATTTACAAAGTTCTAGATACATGTCAATAAGTCCAACTTGTCCATACACTGACAGCAAGCTACATGGCAGAGTCGTCCAATATTTCCATTTACAAAGTTCTAGGACATGGCAATGAGTCCAACTTGTCCATACACTGACAGCTGGCTACATGGCAGGGTCCTCCAATATTTCCACATACAGAGTATTATCTACATGGCAGATGAGTCCAACATGCCATATGCTGAGAGTTAGCTACATGGCATATGAGTTCAACATGTGTTTATATAGAGGACTAGCTACAAGCAGATGAGTCCAACATGTTCATACAGAGAGAGCTGACTACATGGCTGATGAGTCCAATATGTCCATATACAGAGAGCTAGCTAGATCACAGACAAATCCTATATGTTTATATACAGACAGCTATCTATATGTCAGATCATTCCAACATAACCATTCACAGAGAGCTAGCTACATGGCAGAGGAATCCAAAATGTCCACATACAGAGAGCTAGCTACATGGCAGTGTAGTCCAACATGTCCATTTACAGAGTACTAGCTACATAGCTCTTGAGTCCAACATGTCCATATACTTAGAGTTAGATACAAGGCAGTTGAGTTCAAAATGTTTATATATAGAAGACTATCTACAAGGCAGATGAGTCCAACATATTCATACAGAGAGAGCTGGTTACATGGCTGGCAGTTGAACATGTCCATATACTGAGAGTTAGCTTCATGGTAGATGAGTCCAACATGTTCATATACTGAGAGCTAGCTATATGACAGATTAGTCCAACATGTGTATATATAGAGGACTAGCTACAAAGCAGATGAGTCCAACGTGTTCATACAAAGAGAGCTGGTTACATGGCTGATGAGTCCAAGATTTCCATATACAGAGATCTAGGTACATGGCAGACAAGTCTAACATGTTCATATACAGAGAGTTACCTACATGGCAGATCAGTCAAACATATTCATGCACAGAGAGCTAGCTACATGGCAGAGTAATGCAACATTTCCATATACAGAGTTCTAGTTATATGGCAGATGAGTCCAATGTGTCCATACACAGAGAGGTAACTTCATGGCAGACAAGTCTAATATGTTCATGTACAAGGAGCTACCTTCATGGCAGATAAGTCTAACATATCCATGCACAGAGAGCTAGCTACATGGCAGAGTAATGCAACATTTCCATATACAGAGTTCTAGCTATATGGCAGATGAGTCCAATGTGTCCATATACAGAGAGGTACCCTCATGGCAGACAAGTCCAATATGTTCATGTACAGGGAACTACCTTCATGGCAGACCAGTCTAACATATCCATGCACAGAGAGCTAGCTACATGGAAGTTGAGTCTAAAATGTCCATATACCGAGAGCTAGCTACATGGCACATGATTCCAACGTGTCCATATACTGAGAGTTAGCTACATGGCAGATAAGTCAAACCTGTGTTTATATAGTGCACTAGCTACAAGGCAGATGAATCAAACATGTTCATACAGAGAGAGGTGGCTATATGTCAAGATGAGACCAATATGTTCATATTCAGAGAGATATCTACATGGAAGTTCAGTCCAACATATTTATGCACAGAGAGCTAGCTACATGGCAGATGAGTCCAAAATGTCCATATACGCAGAGCTACTACATGGCAGATTAGTGTAACATTTCCATATACAGAGATGTAGCTATATGGCAGATGAGTCCAACATGTTCATATACTGACTGTTAGCGACATGGCAGAGTATTTCAACATTTCAATATTCAAAGTACTAGCTACATGGTAGAGTAGTCCAACGTGTCCATAAACTGAGAACTAGCTACATAGCACAGTAGTCCAACATGTCCATATACAGAGTAATAGCCACATGGCAGATGAGTCCAACATGTCCATATACTTAGAGTTAGCTACATGGCAGATGAGTCCAACATGTGCATATATAGAGGACTGGCTACGAGGCAGATGAGTCCAACATGTTCATACAGAAAGAGATGGCTAAATTGAAAAGGAGACCAACATGTCCATATACAGAGAGCTAGAGACATGGCAAAGTAGTGCCACATTTCCATATACAGAGTTCTAGCTACATTGCAGACGAGTCCAACGTGTCCATAAAGTGAGAATTAGCTACATGGCAGAATAGTCCAACATTTCCATATACAAAGTGCTAGCTACATGGCACATGAGTCCAAAGTGTCCATATACTGAGAGCTAGCTACATGGCAGAGTAGTCCAACATGTCCATATACAGAGTATTAGCTACATGGCAGATGAGTCCAACATGATCATATACAGAGATTTAGCTACATGGCAATGAGTCCAACTTGTGTATATAGAGGAAAAGCTACAAGGCAGATGAGTCCAATATGTTCACAGAGAGAGAGAGATGGTTCTATGGCTGATGAGTCCAACATGTACATATACAGAGAGCCAGCTACATGGAAGACAAGTCCAATATGTTTATATAAAGAGAGCTACCTACATGGCATACGAGTCCAAGATCTCCAAATACTGAGAGCTAGCTACATAGCAGAGTAGTGCAACATGTCCGTATACAGAGTATTAGCTACATGGCAGATGAATAAAACATGTCCATATACTGAGAGTTAGCTACATGGCAGATGAGTCCAAAATGTGTATATATACAGGACTAGCTAAAAAACAGAGGAGTACATCTTGTTCATACAGAGAGAGTTGTCTACAAGGCTAATGACTCCAATATGTCCATATACATAGAGTTAGCTACATGGCAGAGGAGTCCAACATGCCCATATGCAGAGTACTATCAACATGGCAGAAGAGTCCAACATGTGAATATATAGAGAACTAACTACGTGGTAGATGATTCCAACATATTCATACAGAGAGAGTTGGGTACATGCCTGATGAGTCCCACATGTCCATATACAGAGAGCTAGCTACATGGAAGACAAGTACAATATGTTCATATACAGGGAGCCATCTACATAGCAGATCAGTCCAAAGTATCTATGCATGGAAAGTTAGGTACATGGCAGATGAGTCCAAAATGTCTATATACAGAGAGCTAGCTACATGACAGAGTAGTGCAACATTTCCATATGCAGCATACTATCTACATGGCAGACGAGTCCAACATGTGACTATATAAAGGACTAACTACACAGCAGATGATTCTAACATATTCATACAGAGAGAGTTGGGTACATGACAGATGAGTTCAAAATATCTATATACAGAGAGCTAGCTACATGGCTGAGTAGTGCATCATTTCCATATACTGTGTTTTAGCTACATATCAGATGAGTTCAACGTGTCCATATACAGAGAGCTAGCTACATGGCAGTGGAGTCCAACATGTTCATATACTGAGAGTTAGATACATGGCAGATGAGTTCAACATGTTCATACAGAGAGAGGTGACTCTATGGCTGATGAGTCCAACATGTCCATATACAGAGAGTTAGCTACATGCCAGACAAGTCCAATATGTTTATGTAAAGAGAGCTACCTACATGGCAGATCAATCCACCATAACCATGCACTGAGAGCTAGATACATGGCAGACGAGTCCAAAATGTCCATATACAGAGAGCAAGCTACATGCCAGACAAGTCCAATATGTTTATATAAAGAGAGCTACCTACATGGCAGATCAATCCACCATAACCATGCACTGAGAGCTAGCTACAAGGCAGATGAGTCCAAAATATCCATATACAGAGAGCTAGTTACATGGCAGAGTAGTGTAACGTTTCCATATACAGAGTTCTAGTTACATGGCAGATGAGTGCAACGTGTCCATATACTGGGAGCTAGCTACATGGCAGAGTAGTCCAACATGCCCATATGCAGAGTACTATCTTCATGTCAGACGAGATGAACATGTCCATATACTGAGAATTAGCTAAATGGGAAAGTAGTCCAACATGTCTATATACAGAGTACTAGCTACATGGCAGATTAGTTCAACATGTCCATTTACTGAGAGTTAGCTACACGGCAGATGAGTTCAACATGTCCATATACTGAAAGTCAGCTACATGGCAGTTGAGTCCAACATGTCCATATACTGATAGTTAGCTACATGGCAGATAAGTTCAACATATTTATATAGAGAGGACTAACTACAAGGCAGATGAGTCCAACATGTTCATAAAGAGAGAGCTATCTACATGGTAGATGAGTCCAATATGTCCATATACAGAGAGCTAGCTACATGGCAGTTTAGTCCAACATATCCATGCACTGAGAGCGAGCTAAATGGCAGATGAGTCCAAAATGTCCATATACAGAGTTGTAGCTACATGGCTGATGAGTCCAACGTGTCCATATTCAGAGAGCGAGCTACATGGCAGAGTAGTCCAACTTATCCTTATACAGAGTACTAGCTACATGGAAGACGAGTCCAACATATCCATATACTGACAATTATCTACATGGCAGATGAGTCCAACATGTGAATATATGGTGAGCTTGATGCATGGTAGACAACTCCAACACATCCATATACTGACGACTAGCTACTTGGCAGACAAGTCCAACATGTCCATATACCGTGTACAAGCTACATGGCAGATGGGTCCAAAAGGTCCATATACATAGAGCTAGCTACATTGAAGACTATTCCAAAATGTCCATATACATAGAGCTAGCTACATGGCAGAGTAGTGCAACATTTCCATATACAGAGTTCTAGCTATATGGAAGAAGAGTCCAACATGACCATATACTGAGAGTCAGCTAAATGGCAGAGGAGTCCAACATGTCCATATACAGAGTACTAGCTACATGGCAGAGGAGTCCAACATGCCCATATATTGAGAGTTAGCTACATGGCAGATGACTCCAACATGTCCATATAATGGAAGCTAGCTCCATGGCAAATGAGTTCAACATGTCCATATACAGAGTACTAGGTACATGGCAACTCAGTCCAACAAGTCCATGTACTGAGAGTTAGCTACAAGGTAGATGAGTCCAAAGTGTTCATACAGAGAGAGCTGGCTTCATCGCAGATGAGTCCAACATGTTCATATACAGAGAGCTTGCTACATGGCAGACAAGTCCAAGATGTTCATATAAAGAGTGCTACCTACATGGCAGATTAGTACAATGTGTCCATATACTGAGAGCTAGCAGCATGGCAGAGTAGTCCAACATGTCCATATACAGAGTACAAGCCACATGGCAGATGGGTCCAACATGTCCTTATACTGAGAGTTAGCTACATGGTAGATGAATCCAACATGTGTATGTATAGAGGAATAGCTACAAGCCAGATGAGTCTAACAGGTTCATACAGAGAGATCTGGATACTTGGATGAAGAGTCTAACAGGTCCATATACAGATATATAGCTACATGGCAGACCAGTTCTATATGTTCAGATACATAGAGCTACCTCCAGGCATATCATTCCAATATATCCATGCACAGAGAGCTAGCAACATGGAAGACGAGTCCAAAATGTCCATATACAGAGAGCTACCTACATGGCAGAATACGGCCACATTTCTATATACAGAGTTCTAGCAACATGGCTGATGAGTCCAACGTATCCACATACAGAGAGCTAGCTACATGGTAGGGTAGTCCAACATGACCATATACAGAGTACCAGCTACATGGCAGATGAGTCCAACGTGTCCATATACTGAGAGTTAGCTACATGGCAGAGGAATCCAACATGTCCATATACAGAGTACTAGCTGCATACAAGATGAGTCCAACATATCTATGCCCTGCGAGTTACTTACATGGCAGATGAGTCCAACATGTGTATATATAGAAGACTAACTACAAGGTCGATGAGTCCAACATGTTAATACAAAGAGAACAGGCTACATGGCTGATGAGTACAATGGCAGACAAGTAGATACATTGCAGACAAGTTCAATATGTTCATACACAGAAAGCTACCTACATGGCATATTAGTCCAACCTATGCATGCACAGAGAGCTAGCTACATGGCAGATGAGTACAAAATATCCATATACAGAGAGCAAGCTACTTGGCAGAGTAGTGATACTTTTCCATATACAGAGTACTAGCTGCATGACAGATGAGTCCAATGTGTCCATATACTGAGAGCTAGTTACATGGCAGAGTAGTCCAACATGCCCATATACAGAGTACTAGACACATGGCAGATGAGTCCAACATGTCCATATACTAAGAGATACCTACATGGCAGATAAGTACAACGTGTGCATATATAGAGGACTTGCTCAAGGCAGATGAGTACAATGTATTCATACAGAGAGAGCTGGTTACATGGCAGACGAGTCCTTCATGTCCATATACAGAGAAATAGCTACATAGCAAACAAATCCAATATGTTCATATTCAATGAGTTACCTATTTCGAAGATCAGTCCAACATATCCATGCACAGAGAGCTAGCTACATGGCAGAGGAACCCAAAATGTCCATATACAGAGAGCTAGCTACATGGCAGAGTAGTGCAACATTTCCATATACAGACAGCTAGCTACATGGCAAAGGATTCCAACGTGTCCATATACTAAGAGCTAGCTACATGGCAGAGTAGTCCAACATGTACATATACTGAGTGTTAGGTACATGGTAGATGAATCCAACATGTGTATGTATAGAGGAATAGCTACAAGGCAGATGAGTCAAACAGGTTCATATACAGAGATCTGGATACATGGATGATGAGTCCAACAGGTCCGTATACAGATATATAGCTACATGGCACACCAGGCCAATATGTTCATATACAGATAGCTACCTCCAGGCATATCATTCCAATATATCCATGCACAGAGAGCCAGCAACATGGAAGACGAGTCCAAAATGTCCATATACAGAGAGCTAACTACATAGCAGTATACTGCCACATTTTGATATATGGAGTTCTAGAAACATGGCAGATAACTCCAACGTATCCATATACAGAGAGCTAGCTACATGGCAGGGTAGTCCAACATGTCCATATACAGAGTACCAGCTGCATGTCAGATGAGTCCAATGTGTCCATATACTGAGAGCTAGCTACAAGACAGAGTAGTCCAACATGTCCAAATACAGAGTACCAGCTACATTCCAGATGAGTCCAACATGTCTATGTCCTGCGAGTTAGTTACATGGCAGATGAGTCCAACATGTGTATATATTGAAGACTAACTAGAAGGCAGATGAGTCCAACATGTTAATACAGAGAGAGCAGGCTACATGGCTGATGAATACAATGGCAGACAACTAGAAACATGGCAGACAAGTCCAATATGTTCATACACAGAAAACTAGCTACATGGCATATAATCTGACCTATGCATGCACAGAGAGCTAGCTACATGGCAGATGAGTACAAAATGTCCATATACAGAGAGCTAACTACTTGGCAGAGTAGTGCTACTTTTCCATATACAGAGTGCTAGCTTCTTGGCAGATGAGTCCAATGTGTCCATATACTGAGAGCTTACACATTGGCAGAGTAGTCCAACAGGTCCATATACAAGGTACTAGCTACATGGCAGATGAGTCCAACATGTCCATATCCTAAGAGTTAGCTACATGACAAATGAGACCAACATGTCCATATACTATGAGTTAACTACATGCCAGATTAGTCCAACATGTCCATACACTGAGAGTTAGCTACATGGCAGATGAATCCAACATGTGTATACATATAGGACTAGCTACAAGGCAGATGAGTTCAACATGTTATTACAGATAGAGCTGTCTACAAGGTTGATAAGTCAAACATGGCCATATTCAGAGTGCTAGATACATGGCAGACAAGTCGAATATGTTAATATACAGATAGCTACCTACATGAAAGATCAGTCCAACATATCAATGCACAGATTGCTAGCAACATGGCAGATGTGTCCAAAATGTACAAATTCAGAGTGCTAGCTACGTGGTAGAGTAGTGCAACATTTCCATATACAGAGTTCTAACTACATGGCAGATGAGTCCAACATGTCCATATACTGAGATTTAGCTACATGGCAAATGACTCCAACGTGTGTATATATAGAGGAATAGTTCAAGGCAGATAAGCCCAACATATTCATACACAGAGAGCTGGCTACATGGCAGACGAGTCCAACATGTCCATATACAGAGAGCTAGCTACATGGCAGATGAGTCCAACATGTCCATATACTGAGAGTTAGCTAC
>NW_006408949.1:1316665-1323856 GCF_000296735.1 Chrysochloris asiatica
ATGTCCATATACAGAGAGCTAGCTACATGGCAGATGAGTCCAACATGTCCATATACTGAGAGTTAGCTACATGGCAGATGAGTCCAACATGTGTATATAGAGAGGACTAATTACAAGGCAGATTAATACAACGAGTTCCTACAGAAAGAGCTGGATACATGGCTGATGAGTCCAACATATCCATATACAGATATCTAGCTACATGGCAGACAAGTTCAACATATTCACATACAGAGAGGTACCAACAGGGCAGATTACTCTGACATATCAATGCACAGAGAGCTATCTACATGGAAGATGATTCCCATATGTCCATATACAGACAGCTAGCTACATGGCAGAGTACTGCAACATTTCGATATACAGAGTTCTAGCTACATGGCAGATGAGTCCAACGTGTCCATATACTGAGAGCTATCTACATGGCATAGAGGTCCAACATGTCCATATACTGAGAGTTAGCTACATAGCAGATGAGTCCAACATGTCCATATACTGAGAGTTAGCTACATGGCAGATGAATACAACATGTGTATATTTAGAGGAATAGCCTCAAGGCAGATGAATCCAACATGTTCATACAGAGATTGCTGACTACATGTCTGAGGAGGCCAACATGTCCATATACAGAGATCTAACTACATAGCAGACATGTCCAATATGTTCATATACAGAGCGCTACCTACATGGAAGGTCTGTCCAACACATTCATGCACACAGAGTTAGCTATATGGCAGATCAGAATAAAGTGTCCCCCACAGAGAACTGGTTACATGGAAGAGTAGTTCAACATTTCCATATACAGAGTACTAGCTACATGGCAGATGAGTCCAACGTGTCCATATACTGAGAGCTAGTTACATAGCAGAGCAGTCCTACATGTCCCAATACAGTGTATTAACTACATGGCAAATGAGCCCAAGATGTTCAAATACTAAGAGTTAGCTACATGGCAGATGAGCCCAACAAGACCATTTACTGAGAGTTAGCTACATGGCAGACAAGTCAAACATGTCCATATACTGAGAGTTAGACACATAGCAGATGAGTCCAACATGTGTATATATGGAGGACTAGCTACAATTCAGATGAGTCTAACTTTTTCATACAGAGAGAGCTGGCTACATGGCTGATGAGTCAAATATGTCCATATACTACCTACATGGCAGATCAATCCATCATATCTATGCACAGAGAGCTATCTACATGGCAGACAATTCCAAAATATCCAGATACAAAGAGCTGGCTGCATGGCAGAGTAATGCAACATTTCCATATACAGAGTTCTAGTTACATGGCAGATGAGTCCAATGTGTCCATATACTGAGAGCTAGCTACATGGCAGAGTAATACAATATTTCCATATACAGAGTACTAGCTACTTGGCAGATTAGTCCAACGTGTCCATAAGCTGAGAGCTAGCTACATGGCAGATGAGTCCAACATGTCCATATACTGAGAGATAGCTTCATGGCAGATGAGTCCAACATGTGTATATATAGAGGAGTAACTACAAGTCAGATGAGTCCAACATGTTCATACAGAGAGAGCTGGCTCCATGGCTGATGAGTCCAACATGTCCATATACAGAGAGCTAGCTACATGGTACACAAGTTCAATATGTCCATATACAGATTGCTACCCACATTGCAGCCCAGTCCAACATATCCATGCACAGAGAGCTAAGTACAAGGCAGACAAGTACAAAATGTCCATATACAGAGACCTAGCTACATGGCAGAGTAGTGCAACATTTCCATATACAAAGTTCTAGCTACATGGCACATGAGTCCAACATGTGTATATATAGAGAACTAGCTACAAGTCGGATGAGTCCAACATGTTCACAGAGAGAGAGCTGGCTACATGGCTGATAAGTCCAACATGTCACACAAGTCTAATATGTTCATATACAGAGTGCTAACCAGATGACAGCCCAGTCCAACATATCCATGCAAAGAGGACTAGCTACAAGAAAGACGAGTACAAAATGTCCATATACAGAGAGCTAGCTTCATGGCAGAGAAGTGCAACATTTCCATATACAAAGATCTAGCTACATGGCAGATGAGGCCAACGTGTCCATATACTGAGAGCTAGCTACAGGGCAGAGTCATCCAACATTTCCATATACAGAGTACTAGTTACATGGCAGATGAGTCAAACATGTTCATACACTAGAGATTTAGGTACATGGCAGATGAGCCCAACATGTGTATATAGAGAGGACTAGCTACAAGGCAGGTGAGTGCAACATGTTAATACATAGAGCTGGCTACATGGCTGATGAGTCCAACATATCCATATACAGAAAGCTAGCTACATGGCAGTCAAGTCCAATATGTTCATATATGGAGAGCTACCTACATGGCAGATCAGTCCATCATATCCATGCACAGAGAGCTAGCTACATGGCAGACAAGTCCTAAATGTTCATATACAGAATGCTAACTACAGGGCAGAGTAGTGTAACATTTCCATATACAGAGTACCAGATACAGGGCAGATAGGTCCAACATGTCCATATACTGAGAGTTAGCTACATGGCAGATGAGTCCAATGTGTGTATATATAGAGGGCTAGCTCAAGGCAGATGAGTCCAATGTATTCATACAGAAAGAGCTACCTACATATCAGATCAGTCCAACATATCCATTCACAGAAAGCAAGCTACATGGTAGACGAGTCCAAAATGTCCATATACAGAGAGCTATCTACATGCCATTATAATGCAATATTTCCATATACAGGGTTCTATGTACATGGCAGATGAGTCCAATGTGTCCATATACTAACTATTTGGCAGATGGGTGATGCAAGTCCATACACTGAGAGTTAGCTACATGGTAGATGGGTCCAACATGTGTATATATGGAGGACTAACTACAAGGCAGATGAGTCTAACATGTTCATACTCAGAGAACTGGCTACATGATTGATGAGTCCAACATGTCCATATACTGAGAGTTAGCTACATGGCAGATTAGTCCAACATGTGTATATATAGAGGACTAGCTACAAGGTAGATGAGTCCAACGTTTTCATGCAGAGAGAGTTGGCAATATGGCTGATCAGTCAAAGATGTCCATATACAGAGAGCTAGCAACATGGCAGTCAATCCCAATATGTTCATATACAGAGAGCTACCTACATGGCACATCATTCCATCATATCTATGCACAGAGAGCTAGCTACATGGCAGACAAGTTCAAAATATCCAGATACAGAGAGATGGCTACATGACAGATAAGTGCAACATTTCCATATACAAAGTTCTAGCTACATGGCAGGTGAGTCCATCGTGTCCATATACTGAGAGCTAGCTACATGGCAGAGTAATGCAACACTTCTATATACAGAGTACTAGATACTTGGCATATGAGTCCAACATGCCCATATAATGAGAGTTAGGTTCATGGCAGATGTATCCAACATGTTCATACAAAGAGACCTGGCTACATGGCTGAATAGTGCATCATTTACATATACAGAGTTCTAGCTACATGACAGAAGAGTACTAGTGTCATGGCTAATGAGTCCAACATGTCCATATACTGAGAGTTAGCTACATGGCAGATGATTCCAAAATGTGTACATATAGAGGACTAGCTACAAGTCAAATAAGTCCAACGTGTTCATAAAGAGAACTGGCTACTTGGCTGATGAGTCCAACATGTACATATACAGAGACTAGCTACATGGCAGACAAGTCCAATATGTTCATAAACAGAGAGCTACGTATATGTCACATCAGTTCAACATATCCATGCACAGAGAGCTAGCTACATGGTAGATGAGTCCAAAATGTCCATATACAGAGAGCTAGCTACATGCCAGAGAAGTGCAACATTTCCAGATACAAAGTTATAGCTACATGACAGTTGAGTCCAACGTGTCCATATACGGAGAGCTAGCTATATGGCAGAGTAGTCCAACATTTCCATAAACGCAGTACTAGCTACATGGCAGATGAGCCCAACATGTCCATAAACTGAGAGCAAGCTATACGGCAAAGTAACCCAACATTTCCATAAACAGAGTACTAGCTACATGGCAGAGGAGTCCAACATGTCCATGTACTGAGAGATAGCTACATGGCAGATGATTCCAACATGTGTACATATAGAGGAATAGCTACAAGTCAGATGAGTCCAACATGTTCATATAGAGAGAGATGGCTACATGGCTAATGAGTCCAACATGTCCATACACAGAGAGCAAGCTACGTGGCAGACAAGTCCAATATGTTCATATACAGATAGCTACCTACATGGCAGTTCGGGCCAACATATCCATGAACAAAGAGCTAGCAACATGGAGACGAGTCCAAAATATCCATATGTTGTTGTTGTTAAGTGCCGTCGAGTCGGTTCAAAATATCCATATACAGAGAGCTAAATTCATGGCAGAGTAGTGCAACATTTCCATAAACAAAGTTCTAGCTACATGGCAGATGAGTCTATCATGTCCATATACTGAGATCTAGCTACATATCAGAGTCATCGAACATTTCCATATACAGAGTGCCAGCTACATGGCAGATGAGTCCAACATATTAATATACTGAGAGTTAGCTACATGTCAGAGATATCCAACATGTGTATATATAGAGGTCTAACTACAAGGCAGATGAGGTCAACATGTTTTTACAAAGAGAGCTGGCTACATAGCTGATGAGTCCAACATGTACATATATAGAGATCTACCTAAATGGGAGAGCAGTCCAACATATCTATGCACAGAGAGCTAGCTACATGGCAGACAAGTCCAAAATGTTCATATACAGAGAGCGAGCTATATGGCAGAGTAGTGCAACCATTTCCGTATACCGAATTCTAGCTACATGGCAGGTAAGTCCAACGTGTCCATGTACTGAGAGCTAGCTATATGGCAGAGTAGTCCAACATGTCCAAATACAGAGTACTGGCTACATGGCAGATGAGACCAACATGACCATTTACTGAGAGTTATCTACATGGCAGATGAGTCCAACATGTTTACTTATAGAGAACTAGCTATAAGACAGATGAATCCATCATGTTCATACAGAGGAGAATTGGCTACAAGGCAGATGAGTCCAACATGTCGATATACAGAGAGCAAGCTACATGACAGACAAGTCCAATATGTTCATATACAGAGAGTTACGTACATGGCAGATCAGTCCAACATATCCATGCACAGAGCACTAGCGACATGGCACACGAGTCAAAATGTCCATATACTTAGAGCTAGCTACATGGCAGTGTAGTAAAACATTTGCATATACAGAGTACCAGCTACAGGGCAGATGAGTCCAACATGTTCATATACTGAGAGTTTGCTACATGGCAGATTAGTCCAATGTGTGTATATAGAGGACTAGCTAAAGGCAGATGAGTCCAAAATATTCATATAGAGAGAGCTGACTACATGGCAGACGATTCCAACATTTCCATATACAGAGAGCTAGCTACATGGCAGACATATCTCATATGTTCAAATACAGTGAGCTACCTACATGGCAGATCAGTCCAACATATCCATGCACAGAGAGCTAGCTACATGCTAGACAAGTACAAAATGTTCATAAACTGAGAGCTAGGTATATGGCAGAGTAACCCAACATTATCATAAAAAGAGAACTAGATATTTGGCAGATGAGTTCAACATGTCCATGTACTGAGAAATAGATACATGGCAGATGATTCCAACATGTGTACATATAGAGGACTACCTACAAGTCAGATGAGTCCTACATGTTCATACAGAGAGAAATGGCTATGTGGCTAATGAGTCCAACATGTCCATATACAGAGAGGTAGCTACATGGCAGAAAAGTCCAATATGTTCATATGCAGAGAGCTACCTACATGGCAGACCAGTCCAACATATCCATGAACAGAGAGCTAGCACCATGGCAGACGGCTCCAAAATGTTCATATACAGAGTGCTATCTTCATGACAGACTAGTGCAACATTTCTATATATGAAGTTCTAGCTACATGGCAGATGAGTCCAACGTGTCCATATACTGAGAGCTAGCTACATGTCAGAGTGGTACAACATTTCCATACACAGAGTACTAGCTACAGGGCAGATGATTCCAACATGTCCAAATAATGAGAGTTAGCTACATGGCAGATGAGTACCACATGTTTATATAGAGAGGACTAGCTACAAGCCTCATGAGTCCAACATGTTCATACAGAGAGAGCTGTCTACATGGCTTATGAGTCAAACATGTCCATATGAAGAGAGGTAGCTACATGGCTGACAAGTCCAAAATGTCCATATACAGTGGGATAGCTACATGTCAGAGTAGTGCAACATTTCCATATACAGAGTTCTAGCTACATGGCAGATGACTCAAACATGTCCATATACTACGAGTCCAACATGTGTATATATAGAGAACTAGCTAAAAGGCAGACGATTCCAACATGTTCTACAGACAGAGCTGGCTACTACATGGCTGATGAGTCCAATTTGTCCATATACAGAGAGTTAGCTACATGGCAGTCAAGTCCAATATGTTCATATACAGCGAGTTACTTACATGGCATATCAGTCCAACATATCCATGCACAGAGAGCTAGCTACATGGAAGATGAGGCCAAAATATCCATATACACATAGATAGCTACATGGCAGAGTAGTGAAACATTTCCATACACAGAGTTCTAGCTAAATGGCAGATGAGTCCAACATGTCCACATACTAGAGAGCTAAATACATGGCAGTGTATTCCAATATGTCCATATACAGAGTACTAGCTACATGGCAGATGGGTCATGCATGTCCATATCCTGAGAGTTAGCTACATGGTAGATGAGTCCAACATGTGTATATATGGAGGACTAACTACAAGGCAGATGAGTTCAACATGTTCATTCACAGACAGCTGGCTACATGGCTGATAGGTCCAACATGTCCATATACAGACAGCTACCTACATGGCAGATCAGTTCAACATATCCTTCCACAGAGAGCTAGATACATGGCATACGAGTCCAACATATCCATTCACAGAGAGCTAGCTACATGATAGAGTAGTGCAACATTTCCATATACTGAGTTCTAGGTATCTGGCAGATGAGTATAAAATGTCCATATACAGAGAGCTAGCTACAAGGCAGAATAGGGCAACACTTCCATATACAGAGTTCTAGCTACATGGCAGATGAGTCCAGCGTGTCCATATACTGAGAG
>NW_006408949.1:1325091-1332415 GCF_000296735.1 Chrysochloris asiatica
GCTACATGGCAGATGAGTCCAACATGTGTATATATAGAGGACTAGCTACAAGGTAGATGAGTCCAACGTTTTCATGCAGAGAGGGCTGGCAACATGGCTGATCAGTCAAACATGACCATATACAGAGAGCTAGCTACATGGCAGAGAATCCCAATATGTTCATATACAGAAAGCAACCTACATGGCAGATCATTCCATCATATCTATGCACAGAGACCTAGCTACGTGGCAGGCAAGTTCAAAATATCCAGATACAGAGAGCTGGTTACATGACAGAGTAGTGCAACACTTCCATATACAAAGTTTTAGCTACATGGCCGATGAGTCCAACATATACATATACTGAGAGATAGCTACATGGCAGAGTAGTTTAACATTTCCATATACAGAGTACTAGATACTTGGCATATGAGTCCAACATGTCCATATAATGAGAGTTAGGTTCATGGCAAATGAATCCAACATGTTCGTACAAAGAGAGCTGGCTACATGGCTGATGAGTACAACATGTCCATATACACCTAGCTACATGGCACACAAGTCCAATAAGTTCATATACAGAGAGCTATCAACATGGCAGACCAGTCCAACATATCCATGCATAGATAGCTAGTTACAAGTCAGACGAGTACAAAATTTCCATATACAGAGAGCTAGTTTCATGGTATTGTAGTACAATATTTCCATATACAATGTTCTAGCTACATGGCAGATGAGTCCAACATGTCCATATACTGAGAGCTAGCTACATCGTAGAGTAGTCTAACATGTCCATACACAGAGTAGTAGCTACATGGCAGATGAGTCCAACATGTCCGTATACTGAGAGTTAGCTACAAGGCAGATGAGTCCAACATGTCCATATACTGAGAGTTATCTACATGGCAGATCAGTCCAACATATCCATGCACAGAGAGCTAGCTACATGGCACACAAATCCAATATGTTCATATACAGAGAGCTACCTACATGGCAGGTCAGTCCACCATATCCCTACACAGAGAGTTAGCTACATGGCAGACGAGTCAAAAATGTCTATATACAGAGAACTAGCTACATGGCAGAGTAGTGCAACATGTCCATATACGGAGTTCTAGCTACATGAGAGATGAGTCCAATGTGTACATATACTGAGAGCTAGCTACATGCTAGATTAGTCCAACATGCCCATATAAAGAGTGCTAGCTACATGGCAGATGGGTGCAACATGTCCATATACTGAGTGTTAGCTACATGGTACATGAGTCCAAGATGTGTATATATAGAGGACTAGCTACAAGTCAGAGGAGTTCAACATGTTCATACAGAGAGAGCTGGATCCATGGCTGATAATTACAACACGTCCATATACAGAGAGCTAACTACATGGCAGACAAGTCCAACATATCCATGCACAGAGAGCTCTCTACATGGCACACTAGTCCAAAATGTCTATATAGAGAGAGCTAGCTACATGTCAGAGTAGTGCAACATTTCCAAAAACAGTGTTCTAGCTACATGGCAGATGAATCCAACTTGTCCATATACTGAGAGCTAGCTACATGGCAGATGAGTCCAACATGTGTATATATAGAGGACTAGCTACTAGGAAGATGAGTCCATCTAGGTCACACAGAGAGAGCTGGCTACATGGCTGATGAATCAAACACGTCCACATACAGTGAGCAAGCTTCATGGCAGAGCAGTCCAACATATCCATGCACAGGGAGCTAGCCAAATGGCAGGTGAGTCCAAATTGTCCATATACAGTGAGCTAGCCACATGCCAGAGTAATCCAACATTTCCATATAGAGAATAGCACCTATTCTAGCTACATGGCATAGTCCAACATTTCCATATACTGAGAGTTAGCTACATGTATATGGACATTTTGACTCGTCCGCCATGTAACTATCTCTCTGTGCATGGAATTGTTGGACTGGTCTGCCATATAGATAGCTCTCTGTATATGAACATATTGGACTTGTCTGACATGTAGCTAGCTCTCTGTATAAGAACATGTTGGACTTATCAGCCATGTAGCCAGCTCTCTGTGTATGAACATGTTGGTCTCATCTGGCTTGTAGCTAACCCTCTAAATATACACATGTTGGACTCATCTGCCATGTAGCTATCTCTCTGTATATGGATATGATGACTCAATCTGCCATGTAGCTAGTACTCTTTATAGGGACATGTTTTACAACTCTGCCATGTAGCTAGCACTCAGTATATGGACACGTTGGACTCATCTGCCATGTAGCTAGAACTCTGTATATGGAAATGTTGCACTACCTTGCCATGTAGCTAGCTCTCTGTATATGGACATGTTGGACTCGTCTGCCATGTAGTCAGCTCTCTCTGTATGAATATATTGCACTCATCTGCCTTGAGTTAGTCCTTTACATATACATACGTTGTACTCATCTGCCATGGAGCTAACTCTCAGGATATGGACATGTTGGACTCATCTGCCATGTAGTTAGTACTCTGTATATGGAAATGTTGGACGACTCTGACATGTAACTACCTCTCAGTATATGGACACGATGGATTCATCTGACATGTAGCTAGCTCTCTGTGCATGGATATGTTGAACTCCTCACCATTTAGGTAGTTCTCTGTATATGAACATATAGGACTTGTCTGCCATGTAGCTAGATCTCTGTTTATGGAAATGGTGGACTCATCAGCTATGTAGCCAGCTCTCTGTGTATGAACATGATGGACTCATTTGCCTCATAGATAGCCCTCTTAATATACACACGTTGGACTCATCTGCTATGTAGTTAACTCTCAGTATATGGATACGTTAGACTCATCTGCCATGTAGCTAGTACTCTGTGTATGGACATGTTGGACTACTCTTCCATGTAGCAAGCTTTCAGTTTATGGAAACATTGGACTCATATGCCATGTAGCTAGTACTCTGTATAAGGAAATGTTGGACTACTCTTCCATGTGGCTAGCTCTCAGTATATGGATATCTTCGACTCATCTGCCATGTAGCTAGAACTCTGTATATGGACATTTTGGACTCGTCTGCCATGTTGCTGTCTATCTGTTTATAGACATGTTGAACTCACCAGGCATGAAGCCAGCTCATTCTATATGAACACGTTGGACTCATCTGCCTTATAGCTAGTACTCTCTATATATACCCATGTTGGACTCATCTGCCATGTAGATAATACTTTGTATATATACAATTTGGACTCATCTGCCATGTTGCTAGCTCTCTGTGCATGGATATGTTGAACTCCTCTGCCATTTAGGTAGCTCTCTGTATATGAACATATTGGACTTGTCTGCTATATAGCTAGCTCTCTTTATATGGACATATTGGACTCATCAGCTATGTAGTCAGCTCTCTGTGTATGAACATGTTGGACTCATCTGCCTTGTATCTAACTCTCTAAATATACACATGTTGGACTCATCTGCCATGTAGTTAACTCTCAGTATATGGACATGTTAGACTACTCTACCATGTAGCAAGCTCTCAGTTTATGTACACATTGGACTCATCTGCCATGTAGATAGCTCTCAGTATATGGACATGTTGGACTCATCTGCCATGTAGCTAGAACTCTGTATATGGAAATATTGCACTACTCTGCCATGTAGCTAGCTCTCTGTATATGGACATTTTGAACTCGTCTGTCATGTAGCTAGCTCTCTGTGCATGGATATGTTGGACTGATCTTCCATGTAGGTAACTTTCTGTATATGAACATATTGGAATTGTCTGCCATGTAGTTAGCTCTGTGAATATGGACATGTTGGACTCGTCATCCATGTACCCATCACTCTATGAACACGTTGTATGTATCTGCCTTGTAGCTAGTCCTCTATATATACACATGTTGGACTCCTCTGCCATTTAGCTAACGGTGAGTATATGGACATGTTGTAATACTATGCCATGTAGCTAGCTCTCAGTATATGGACACGTTGGACTCATCTGCCATGTAGCTAGAACTCTGTATATGGAAATGGTGCACTACTCTGCCTTGTTGGTAGCTCTCTTTATATGGACATGTTGGACTCATCAGCCATGTAGCTAACTGTCAATATTGGGACATATTGGTTATATCTGCCATGTAGCTAATACACTCTATATGGACATGATGGACTACTCTGCCATGTAGCTAGCTCTCAGTATATGGACACGTTGGACTCATATGCCATGTAGCTAGAACTATGTATATAGAGATGGTGTACTACTCTGCCTTGTAGGTAGTTCTCTGTATATGGAAATGTTGGACTCGTCTGCCATGCACCAATCTCTCTGTGCATGGATATGTTTAACTCATCTGCTATTTAGGTAGCTCTCTGTGTATGAACATATTGTAACTGTCTGCTATGTAGCTCGCTCTCGGTATATGGACATGTTGGTTTTGTCTGCCATGTAGGCAGCTTTCTCTGTATGAATATGTTGGACTCATCTGCCTTTATCTAGTCCTCTACATATACATACCTTTGTTTCATCTTCCATGTACCGAACTCTCAGTATATGGAAATGCTGGACTACTCTGCCATGTAGCTAGCTCTCAGTATGTGGACACGTTGGACTCATCTGCCATGTAGCTAGAACTCTGCATGTGGGAATATTGCACTACTCTGCCATGTAGGTAGCTCTCTGTATATTGACATTTTGGAATCGTCTGCCAAGTAGCTAGATCTCTGTGCATGGATATGTTGGACTAATCTGCCATGCAGGTAGCTCCTGTATATGAACATATTGGACTTGTCTGACATGTAGCTAGCTCTCAGTATATGAACATGTTGGACTCATCTGCCATGGAGCTAGTACACTTAACATGGACATGTTGGACACATTTGCCATGTAGCTAGCTCTCTGTATATTGACATTTTGACTCATATGCCATGTAACTATCTCTCTGTGCATGGAATTGTTGGACTGATCTGCCATGTATATACCTCTCTGTATATAAACATATTGGACTTGTCTGACATGTAGCTAACTCTCTGTATATGGACATGTTGGTCTTATCAGCCATGTAGCCAGTCTGTGTGTATGAACATGTTGGTCTCATCTGCCTTGTAGCTAACCCTCTAAATGTACACATGTTGGACTCATCTGTCATGAAGCTAGCTCTCTGTATATGGACATTTTGTACTCGTCTACCATGTTGCTAGCTCACTGTGCATGGATATGTTACACTGATCTGCCATGTATGTACTCTCTGTATATGAACATAGTGGACTTGTCTGACATGTAGCTAACACTCTGTATATACATGTTGGAATCATCAGCCATGTATGTACATGTTGGACTCATCTACCCTGTAGCTAGTCCTCTATATATACACATGTTGGACTCATCTTCCATGTAGCTAACTCTCAGTATATGGGCATGTTGGCTCAATCTGCCATGCAGCTAGTACTCTGTATATGGACATGTTTTACTACTCTGCCATGTAGCTAACTCTCAGTACATGGACACGTTGGACTCATCTGTCTTGTAGCTAGAACTCTGTATATGGAAATGTTGCACTACTCTGCATTGTAGGTAGCTCTCTGTATATGCACATTTTGGACTCGTCTGCTATGTAGCTAGCTCTCTGTGCATGGATATGTGGGATTGACCTGCCATGTAGGTAGTTCTCTGTACATAAACATATTGGACTTGTCTGCCATATAGCTAGCTCCGTATAAAAAAATATGTTGGAATCATGAGCCATGTACCAGCTTTCTCTGTATGAACATGTTAGACTCATCATCCTTGTAGCTACTCCTCTATAAACAGACATGTTGGACTCATCTGCCATGTAACCAGCGTTCAGTATATAGACGTGATGCACTCATCTGCCATGTGGCTAGTACCCTGTATATGGACATGTTGGACTATTCTGCCATGGAGCTAGCTCTCAGTATATGGACACGTTGGACTCATCTGCCATGTAGCTAGAACTCTGTATATGGAAATGGTGCACTACTCTGCATTGTGGGTAGCTCTCTGTATTTGGACATGTTGGACTCATCAGCCATGTAGCTAACTCTCAGTATAGGGACATATTGGTTACATCTGCCATGTAGCTAGTACACTCTATATGGACATGTTGGAGTACTCTGCCATGTAGCTGGCTCTCAATATATGGACACGTTGGACTCATCTGCCATATAGCTAGAACTCTGTATATGGAAATGGTGCACTACTCTGCCTTGTAGGTAGTTCTCTGTATATGGACATTTTGAACTCGTCTGCCATGTAACAATCTCTCTGTGCATGGATATGTTGAACTCATCTGCTATTTAGATAGCTCTCTGTATATGAAAATATTGGATTTGTCTGCCATGTAGCTAGCTCTCTATATATGGACATGTTGGACTTGTTTACCATGTAGGCAGCTCTCTCTGTATGAATATGTTGGAATCATCTGCCTTTAGCTAGTCCTCTACATATACATACCTTGGACTTATGTGTCATGTAACTAGGATTCTCTATGTGGACATGTTGGACTACTCTGCCATGTAGCTAGTAATCTGTATATGGAAATGTTGGACTACTCTGCCATGTAGCTAGTGCTCAGTATACAGACACGTTGAACTCGTATGCTATGTAGCTAGAACTCTGTATGTGGAAATATTGCACTACTCTGCCATGTAGCTAGCTCTCTGTATATTGACATTTGGGAATCTTCTGCCCAGTAGCTCGATCTCTGTGCATGAATATGTTGAACTGATCTGCCATGTAGGTAGCTCTCTGTATATGACCATACTGGACGTGTCTGCTATGTAGCTAGATCTCTGTATATGGACATGTTGGTCTCTTCAGCCATGTAGCCAGCTCTCTCTGTATGAACATGTTGCACTTATCTGCCTTGAAGTTAGTCCTCTATATTTACCTAGGTTGGACTCATCTTCCATGTAGCTAGAACTCTGTATATGGAAATATTGCACTACTCTGCCATGTAGGTAGATCTCTGTAAATGGACATTTTGGACTCTTTGGCCGTATAGCTAGTTCTGTGTATATGGACACGTTGGACTCATCTACCATGTAGCTAGAACTCTGTATATTGAAATGTTGCACTACTCTGCCATGTAGCTCGTTCTCTGTATATGGGCATTTTGGACTCTTATGTCATGTACATAGATCTCTGTGCATGGATCTATTGGACTGATCTGCCATGTAGTTAGGTCTCTCTGTAAGAACATGTTGGACTCATCTCACTTGTAACTAATTGTCTATAGATACGCATGTTTGACTCATCTGCCTTGTAGCAAACGCATAGTATATGGACATGTTGGACTCATCTGCCATGTAGCTAACTCACAGTATATGGACATGTTGGACTCATCTGCCAAGTAGCTAGTAC
>NW_006408949.1:1332525-1346842 GCF_000296735.1 Chrysochloris asiatica
CTGCCATGTAGCTAGAACTCTGTATATGGAAATGTTGCACTACTCTGCCATGAAGCTAGCTCTCTGTATATGGACATTTTGGAGTCGTCTGCCATGTAGTTAGCTCTCTTTGAATGGATATGTTGGACTGATCTGCCATGTAGCTAGCACTCTGTATATGAACATATTGTACTTGTCTGACTTGAAGCTACTCCTCTATATATACACATGTTGGACTCCTCTATCATGTAGCTAACTCTCAGTATATGGATATGTTGGACTCATTTGCCATGTAGCTAGAACACTATATTTGGAAATGTTGTACTACTTTGCCATGTAGCTAGCTCTCTGTATATGGATATTTTAGACTTGTTTGCCATGTAGCTAGTTCTCTGTATATGGACATGTTGGACTCATCTGCCATGCAGCTAGCTCTCTGTATATGCACATTTCGCACTCGTTCACCATGTAGCTAGCTTTCTGTGCATGGATATGTTGGACTGATTTGTCATGTAGCCAGCTTTCTCTGTATGAACATGTTGGACTCAACTGCCTTGAAGCCAGTCCTCTATATATACACATGTTTGACTCATCAGCCATGGAGCTAACTCTCATCATATGGACATGTTGGACTTAACTGCCATGCAGCTAGTACTCTGCATATGGACATTTTGGACTACTCTGCCATATAGGTAGCTCTCATTTATGGACACGTTGGACTCATCTGCCATGTAGCTAGTACTCTGTATATGGAAATGTTGAACTACTCTGCCATGGAGCTATCTCTCAGTATATGGATTCGTTGGACTCATCTGCCATGAAGCTAGAACTCTGTATATGGAAATGTTGCATTACTCTGTCATGTAGCCAGCTCTCTATCTGGATATTTTGGACACGTCTGCCATGTAGCTAGCTCTCTGCACATGAATATGTTGGACTGATCTGACATGTAGGTAGCTCTCTGTATATGAACATATTGGACGTGTCTGCCGTGTTGCTAGCTCTCTGTAAATGGAAATGTTTGACCCATCAGACATGTAGACAGCTCTCTGAAAACATTGGACTCATCTCCCTTAAGCCAATACTCTTTATATACACATATTGGACTCATTTGCCATGTAGCTAACTCTCAGTATATGCACATGTTGGACTCATATGCCATGTAGCTAACTCTCAGTATATGGACATGATGGAGTCATCTGCCATGGGGTTAACTCTCAGTATATGGACATGTTGGTCACATCTTCCATATAGCTAGTAATATGTATATGGACATGTTGGACTACTCTGACATGTAGCTAGCTCTCAGTATATGGACACATTGGAGTCATCTGCCATGTAGCTAGAACTCTGTATTTGGAAATGTTGCACAACACTGCCATGTAGCTAGCTCTCTGTATATGGACATTTTGAACTCGTCTGCCATGTAACTAGCTCTCTGTGCATGGATATGTGGGACTGATCCGCCATGTAGGTAGCTCTCTGTATATGAACATATTGGACTTGTCTGCCATGTAGCTAGCTGTTTGTATATGGACATGTTGGACTCATCAACCATGTAGACAGCTCTCTGTATGAAAACGTTGGACTCATCTGCCTTGTAGCTAGTCCTCTTTATATACACATGTTGGGCTCATCTGCCATGTAGCTAAATCTCAGTATATTGACATATTGGCCTCATCTGCCATGTAGCTAACTCTCAGTAAATGGACATGTTCGACTCATCTTCCATGTAGCTACTACTCTGTAAATAGACATGTTGGACTACTCTGCCATGTAGCTAGCTCTCCGTATATGTACATTTTGGACTTGTCTGCCATGTAGCTAGATCTCTGTGCATGGATATGTTGGACTGATCTGCCATGTAGTTAGCTCTCTGTATATGACCATATTAGACTTATCTGCCACGTAGCTAGATCTCTGTATATGGACATGTTGGACTCATCAGCCATGTAGTCAGCTCTCTCTGTGTGAACATGTTGGAATCATCTACACGTAGGCAGCTCTCTCTGTATGAATCCTTTGGACTCATCTGTCTTGTAGCTAATTCTCTATATATACACATGTTGGACTAATCTTCCATGTAGCTAACTCTCAGCATATGTACATGTTGGACTCATCTGCCATGTTGCTTGAACTCTGTATATGGAAATATGGGACTACTCTGCCATGTAGCTGGCTCAAAGAATATGGACATGTTGGACTCATCTGCCATGTAGCTAGAACTCTGTATATGGAAATATTGCTCTACTCTGCCATGTAGGCAGATCTCTGAAAATGGACATTTTGGACTCGTAGGCCATATAGCTAGTTCTCTGTATATGGACACGTTGGACTCATCTACCATGTAGCTAGAATTCTGCATATGGAAATGTTGCACTACTCTGCCATGTAGCTCGCTCTCTGTATATGGACATTTTGGACTCGTCTGTCATGTAGCTAGATCTCTCTGCATGGATCTATTGGACTGATCTGCCATGTAGCCATGTCTTTCTGTATGAACATGTTGTACTCATCTGACTTTTAGGTAATCCTCTATAGACACTCATGTTTGACTCACCTGCCTTGTAGCTAACTCATAGTATATGGACATGTTGGACTCATCTGCCATGTAGCTAACTCACATTATATGGACATGTTGAACTCATCTGCCATGTAGTTAGTACTCTGTATATGGACTTGGTGGACTACTCTGTCATGTAGGTAGCTCTCAGTATATGGACACGTTGGACTCATCTGCCATGTAGCTAGAACTCTGTATATGATAATGTTGCATTACTCTTCCATGAAGCTAGCTCTCAGAATATGGTCACTTTGCACTCATCTGGCATATAGCTAGCTCTCTGTATATGGACATGTTGGACTTGTTATCAATGTAGACTGTTCTCTGTTTGAAAACTTTGGACTCACCTGCCTTGTAGATAGATCTCTTTATATACACATGTTGGCCTCATCTGCCATGTAGCTAACTCTCACTATATGGACATTTTGGACTCATCTGACATGTAGCTAGCTCTCTATGCATAAATATGTTGGACTGATCTGCCTTGTAGATAGTCTTCTATATATACACATGTTGTTCTCATCTGCCATGTAGCTAACTCTAAGTATATGGACATGTTGCCCTCATCTGTCATGTAGATAGTACTCTGTATTTGGACATGATGGACTACTCTGCCATGTAGCTAGCTTTCAGTTTATGGACACGTTGGGCTCATCTTCCATGTACCTAGAACTCAGTATATGATAATGTTGCATTACTCTGCCATGAAGCTAGCTCTCAGAATATGGTCACTTTGGACTCATTTGCCATGTAGCTAGCTCTCTGCATATGTACATGTTGGACTTGTCAGCAATGTATACAGCTCTATGTGTAAAAACGTTGGATTCATCTGCCTTGTATCTAGACCTCTTTATATACACATGTTGGCCTCCTCTGCCATGTAGCTATCTCTCAGTAAATGGACATGTTCAACTTATCTTCCGTGTTGTTAGTACTCTGTATATGTATATGTTGGACTACTCTGACATGTAGCTAGCTCTCAGTATATGGGCACATTTGACTTATCTACCATGTAACTAGAACTATGTATATGGAAATGTTGCACTACTCTGCCATGTAGCAAGCTCTCAGAATATGGTCACTTTGGACTCATCTGTCATGTAGCTAGCTCTTTGTATATGGACATTTTGGACTCATCTGACATGTAGCTAGCTCTCTGTGCATAAATAGGTTGGACTGATCTGCCTTGTAGATAGTCTTTTATATAGACACATGTTCTCATCTGCCATGTAGCTAGCTACCTCTAAGTATATGGACAATTTGTCCTCATCTGTCATGTAGCTAGTACTCTGTATTTGGACATGATGGACTACTCTGCCATGTAGCTAACTCTCAGATTATGGACACGTTGGGCTCATCTTCCATGTAGCTAGAACTCTGTATATGGAAATGTTGCTCTACTCTGCCATGTAGCTAGCTCTCTGTATATGGACATTTTGGAGTCATCTGCCATGTAGGTAGTTCTCTGTGAATGGATATGTTGGACTGATCTGCCATGTAGCTAGCTCTCTGTATATGAACATATTGAACTTCTCTGCCTTGAAGCTAGTCCTCTATATATACACATGTTGGACTCATCTGCCATGTAGCTAACTCTCAGTGTATGGATATCTTGGACTCATTTGCCATGTAGCTAGAACACTATATATGGAAATGTTGCACTGCTCTGTCATGTAGCTAGCTCTCCATATATGGATATTTTGAACTCGTTTGCCATGTAGTTAGCTCTCTTTATATGGACACGTTGGACTCATCTGCCATGCAGCTAGCTCTCTGTATATGGACATTTTGGACTTGGCTGCCCTGTAGCTAGCTTTCTGTGCATGGATATGTTGGACTGATTTGTCATACAGACAGCTCTCTCTGTATGAACATGTTGGAATCAACTGCCTTGAATCTAGTCTTCTATATATACACATGTTTGACTCTTCAGCCATGGAGCTAACTCTCATCATATGGACATGGTGGAATTATTTGCCATGTAGCTAGTACTATGTATGAGGACATTTTGGACTACTCTGCCATATAGCTAGCTATAATTTTATGGGCACGTTGGACTCATCTGCCATGTAGCTAGTACTCTTTAGATGGAAATGTTGGACTACTCTGCCATGTAGCTAGTACTCTTTAGATGGAAATGTTGGACTACTCTGCCATGTAGCTAGTACTCTGTATATGGAAATGTTGGACTACTCTGCCATGTAGCTAGCTCTCAGTATATGGACACATTGGACTCATCTGTCGCGAAGCTAGAACTCTATAGATGGAAATGTTGCATTACTCTGCTATATAGTCAGCTCTCTGTGTCTGGATATTTTGGACTAGTCGGCCATGTAGCTAGCTCTCTGTACATGAATATGTTAGACTGATCTTTTATGTAGGTAGCTCTTTGTATATGAACATATTGGAATTGTCTCCCATGTAGCTAGCTCTCAGAATATGGACATGTTTGACTCATCAGCCATGCAGACAGCTCTCTGTATGAAAACATTGGACTAATCTCCCTTAAGCCAGTCCTCTTTATATACACATGTTGGTCTCATCTGCCATGTGGCTAACTCTCAGTATATGCATATGTTGGAATCATATGCCATGTACATAACTCTTAGTATATGGACATGATGGAGTCATCTGCCATGTAGGTAACTCTCAGTATATGGACATGTTGGACTCATCTTCCATATAGCTAGTACTCTGCATATGGGCATGTTGAACTACTCTGACATGTAGCTAGCTCTCAGTATATGGACACGTTGGAGTTATCCGCCATGTAGCTAGAACTCTGTATATGGACATGTTGCACTGCTCTGCCGTAGTTAACTCTCAGAATATGGTATCTTTGGACTCATCTGCCATGTAGCTAGAACACTGTATATGGATATGTTGCACTACACTGCCATGTAGCTAGCTCGCTGTATATGGACATTTTGGACTCATCTGACATGTATCTAATTCTCTGTGCATGAATATGTTGGACTGATCTGCCTTGTAGCTAGTCCTCAATATATACACATGTTGGACTCATCTGCCAAGTAGCTAACTCTAAGTATATGGACATGTTGGACTCATCTGTCATGTAGCTAGTACTCTGTGTTTGGACATGTTGGACTAGTCTGCCATGTAGCTAGCTCTCAGTTTATGCACATGTTGGATTCATCTTCCATGTAGCTAGAAATCTGTATATAGAAATGTTGACCTACTCTGCCATGTAGTTAGCTCTCTGTATATGGACATTTTTTACTGTTCTGCCATGAAGTTAGCTCTCTGTATATGGAAACTTTGGACTCGCATGCCAAGTAGCTAGCTCTCTTTGCATGGATATTTTGGACTGATCTGCCATGTAAATAGTTCTTTGTAGATGAACATATTGGACTTGTTTGCCATATATCCATCTCCTTGTATATGGACATATTGGACTCGTCTGCCATGTAGCCAGCTCTCTGTGTATGAATACGTTGGACTCATCTGCCTTGAGCTAGTCCTCTATATATACACATGTTGGATTAATTTGACTTGTAGCTAACTCTCACTAGTTGGACATGTTGGACTCATCTGCCATATAGCTAACTCTCAGTATATGGACATGTTGGACTCATCTGCCATGTAGCTAGCTCTCAGTATATGGATACATAGGACTCATCTGCCATGTAACTAGAACTCTGTATATGGAAATGTTGCACTACTCTGCCATGTCACCAGCTCTTTGTATCTGGATATTTTGGATTCGTCTGTCATCTGGTTAGCTCTCTGTGCATGGATATGTTTCACTGATCTGCCTTGTAGGTATCTCTCTGTATATGAACATATTGTTCTTGTCTACCATGTAGGTAGCTCTCTGTATATGGACATGTTTGACTCATCAACCATGTAGACACCTCTCTATATGAAAATGTTGGACTCATCTGCCTTGTAGCTAGTCCATTATATATACACATGTTGGACTCATCTGCCATGTAGCTAAATCTCAGTATATAAACATGATGGACTCATCTGCCATGTACCTAACTCACAGTATATGGACATGTTGGAGTCATCTGCCATGTAGCTAGTACGCTGTATATGGACATGTTGGACTACTGTGCCATGTAGCTAGCTCTCAGTTTATGGACACCTTGGACTCATCTTGCATGTAGCTAAGAATCTGTATATGGAAATGTAGACATACTCTGCCATGTAGCTAACTCTCTGTGTATGGAACTTTTGGACTGTTCTGCTATGTAGTTATCTCTGTGTATATGGACATTTTGGACTCGTCTGCCAAGTAGCTAGCTCTCTGTGCATGAATATGTTGGACTGATTTGTCATGTAGGTAGTTCTTTGTATATGAACATATTGCACTTGTCTGCCATGCAGCAAGCTCTCTGTATATGGATATGTTGGAGTCCTCAGCCATGTAGCCAGCTCTCTCTGTATGAACATGTTGGGCTCATCTGCCTTGCAGCTAGTCCTCTATATATACACATGTTGGACTCATCTGCCATGTAGCTAACTCTCAGTATATGGACATGTTGGTTCATCTGCCATGTAGCTAATACTCTGTAAATGTACATGTTTAATTACACTGCCATGTAGCTAGCTCTCAGTTTATGGACATGTTGGGCTCATCTTCCATGTAGCTAGAAATCTGTATATAGAAAAGTTGACCTACTCTGACATGTAGCTAGCTGTATGTACATGGATATTTTGGACTGTTCTACCCTGTAGCTACCTCTCTGTTTAATATGAACATATTGGACTTGTCTGCCATGTAGCTAGCTCTCTGTATATGGACATGTTGGACTCGTCTGTCATGTAGCCAGCTCTCTCTTTATGGATATGTTGGACTCATCTGCCTTCAGCTAGTCCTCTATATAAACACATGTTGGATTCATATGCCATGTAGCTAACTCTCAGTATATGGACATGTTGGACTCATCTGCCATGCACCTACTACTCTGTATATGGAAATGTCGGACTACTCTGCCATGTAGCTAGCTCTCAGTATGTGGACGTGTTGAACTCATCTGCCATGTAGCTAGAACTCTGTATATGGAGTTGAAACCCTCTGCCATGTACCTAGCTCTCTGTATATGGGCATTTTAGACTTGTCTGCCATGTAGCTAGCTCTCTGTGCATGGATATGTTGGACTGATCTGCCATTTTGGTAGCTCTCTGTATTTGAACATATTGGACTTGTCTACCATGTAGCTAGCTATCTGTATATGGACATTTTGGACTCATCTGCCATGTAGCTAGCTGTCTGTAAATGGACATTTTGGACTGTTCTACCCTGTAGCTACCTCTCTGTTTAATATGAACATATTGGACTTGTCTGCCATGTAGCTAGCTCTCTGTCTATGGACATGTTGGACTCTTCTGGCATGTAGCTAGTACTCTGTATATGGAAACGTTTCACTACTCTGCCATGGAGCTAGCTCTCTGTATATGCACATTTTGGACTTGTCTGCCATGTAGCTAGCTCTCTGTTCATGAATATGTTTGACTGATCTGCCATGTATTTAGCTTTATGTATATGAAAATATTGGACTTGTCTGTCTGTCATGTAGCCAAGTCTGTTTGTATGAATATGTTGGACTCATCTACCTTGTAGCTAGTCCTCTATATATACAAACGTTGGACTCATCTGAAATGTAGCTAACTCTCGGTATATGCACATGTTTGACTCATCTATCATGTAGCTAACTCTCGGTATATAGACATGTTGGAGTATTCTGCCATGTAGCTAGCTCTATATCCATGGAACCGTTGGATTCATCTGCCATGTAGCTAGTACTCTGTATATGGAAATTGTGGACTACTCTGCCATGTGGCTAGGTCTCAGTATATGGATACGTTGGACTCATCTGTCACGTAGCTAGAACTCTGTATAAGGAAATGTTGGACTCATCTGCCATGTAGCTAAGTCTCAGTACATGGACATGTTGAACTCTTCTGCCATGTGGCTAGTATTCTGTATATGGACATGTTGGACTACTCTTCCATGTAGCAAGGTCTCATTTTATGGACACATTGTAATCATCTGCCATGTAACTAGTAATCTGTATATGGAAATGTTCAACTACTCTGCCATGTACTTAGCTCTCAATATGGACATGTTGGACTCATCTGCCATGTAGCTAGTACTCTGTATGTGGACATGTTGGACTCATATACCATTTAGCTAGAACTCTGTATATGGAAACATTGCATTACTCTGCCATGTAGCTACCTCTCTGTATATGGACATTTTGGACTTGTCTGCCATGTAGCTAGCTCTCTGTGCATGGATATGTTGGACTGAACTGCCATGTAGATAGCTCTCTGTATATGAACATATTGGACTTGTCTGCCATGTAACTAGATCTTTGTAAATGAACATATTGGACTTGTCTGCCATGTAGCTAGCTCTCTTTATACGGACATGTTGGACTCGTATGCCAAGTAGCTAGTGCTCTGTGGATGGATATGATGGACTGATCTGCCATGCATTTAGCTCTCTGTATAAGAACATATTGGACTTCTCTGCCATGTAGATAGCTCTCTGTATGCCATGTAGCCAGCTGTCTCTGTATGAATACGTTGGTTTCATATCCCTTTAGGTAGTCCTCTATATATAAACATGTTGGACTCATCTGCCATGCAGCTAAGTCTCAGTATATGGACACATTTTACTCATCTGCCATGTAGCTAGAACTCTCTATATGGAAGTGTTGCACTACTCTGGCATGTGGCTAGCTCTCTGTATATGGACATTTTGGGCTCGTCTGCCATGTAGATAGCTCTCTGAGCATGGATATGTTGCTACTGATCTACCATGTAGGTAGCTCTCTGTATATGAACATATTGAACTTATCAGCCATGTAGATTGCTCCCTGTATATGGACATGTTGGATTCGTCTGCCATGCAATCAGCTCTCTCTGTATGAATATGTTGGACCCATCTGCCTTGTAGTTAGTCCTCTATATATACACACGTTGGACTCATGTGACATCGCTAACTCTCATTATATGAACATGTTGAACTATTCTGCCATGTAGCCAGTACTCTGTATATGGACATGTTTTAATATTCTGTCATATATCTAGCTCTCAGTTTATGGACACGTTGGACTGATCTGCCATGTAGCTAGAACTCTGTATATGGACATTTTGGACTTATCTGTCATGTAGCTAGCTCTCTGTGCATGCATAAGTTGGACTGATCTGCCATGTAGGTAACCTCTGTATATGAACATATTGGAATCATCTGCCATGTATCTAGCTCTCTGTGCATGGATATGTTGGAATGATCTGCCATGTATGTAGCTCTCTGTATATGAACATTCTAGATTTGTCTACCATGTAGCTAGCTCTCTGTATAAGGACATGTTGTACTCATCAGACATGTAGACAGCTCTCTCTGTATGAACATGTTGGACTCATTTGCGTTGTAGCTAGTCTTCTAAATATACACATGTTGGACTCATCTGCCTTGTAGCTAACTCTCAGTATATGGACATGTTGCTCTCATCTGCCATGTAGGTTTTACTCTGCATATGGACATGTTGGACTCATCTGCCATGTAGCTAGAAATCTGTGTATGGAAATGTTGCACTACTCTGCCATGTAGCTTACTCTCTGTATATGGACCGTTTTAGACTCATCTGCCATGTAGTTTGCTCTCTGTGTATGGATATGTTGGTCTAATCTGCCATATAGGTAGCTCTCTGTCTATGTACATGTTGGACTTTTCTGCCATGTATCTTCCTTTTTGTATATGGAAATATTGGACTCATCAGCCATGTAGCTTGCTCTCAATGTAATAACATGTTGGACTCATCTGCCTTGTGGTTATTCCTCTATACATACACATGTTGGACCCATCTGCCACGTAGCAAGTTTGTAGTATATAAATATCTTGGACTAATCTGGTATGTAGCTAGTACTCTGTATATGGATATATTGGATCCCATTGCCATGTAGCTAGGTCTCAGTATATGGACATGTTGGACTCATCTACCATGTAGCTAGAATTCTGTATATGGAAATGTAGCACTACTCTGCCATGTAGCTAGCTGTCTGTATATTGCCATTTTGGGCTCGTCGGCCATGTAGCTAGCACTCTGTGCATGGATATGTTGGACTGATCTGTCATGTGGGTAGCTCTCTGTATATAAGCATATTGGACTTGTCTGTCATGTAGCTAGATCTCTGTATATGGACATGTTGGGCTCATCAGCCATGTAGCCAAATATCTGTACAAACATGTTGAACTCATCTGCCTTGTAGTTAATCCTCTATATATACATATATTGGATTCATCTGCCATGTAGTTAGCTCACAGTATACGAACATCTTGGACTCATCTGGCATGTAGCTAGTACTCTGTATATAGACATGTTGGACCCAATGCCATGTAGCTAAGTCTCAGTATAAGGACACATTAGACTAATCTGCCATGTAGCTAGAACTCTGTATATGGAAATGTTGCACTACTCTGCCATGTAGCTATCTCTCTGTATATGGTCATTTTGGACTCATCTGCCATGTAGCTAGTTCTCTGTGCATGGATATGTTGGACTGATCTGTCATGTAAGTAGCTCTCTATATACAAGCATATTGAAATTGTCTGCCATGTAGTTAGATCTCTGTATATGGATATGTTGGACTCATCAGCCATGAAGCCAACTCTCTTAGTATAAACATGTTGGACTCATCTGCCTTGAAGCTAGTTATCTATATATACACATGTTGGACTCACCTGACATGTAGCTAATTCTCAGCATAAGGGCATGTTGGACTCATCTGCCATGTAGCTAGTACTCTCTAATTGGACATGTTGTCCTACTCTGTCATGTAGCTAGCTTTCAGTATATGGACACATTGCAATTATCTGCCATGTAGCAAGAACTCTGTATATGGAAATGTTGCACTACTCTGCCATGTAGCTAGCTCTCTGAAATGGACATTTTGAACTTGTCTGCCATGTAGCTAGTTCTCTGTGAATGGATATGTTGGACTGATCTGCAATGTAGGTAACCTCTGTATATGAACATATTGGACTTGTCTGCCATGTAGCTAGCTCTCAGAATATGGACATGTTGGTCTCATCTGCAATGTTGCTACATCTATGTGCATGGATATGTTGGACTGATCTGTCATGTGGGTAGCTCTCTGTATATAAGCATATTGGACTTGTCTTCCATGTAGCTAGACCTCTGTATATGGGCATGTTTGATTCATCAACCATGTAGACAGCTCTCTTTGTATAAACATGTTGGACTCATCTGCCTTGTAGCTAGTTCTTTATATATACACATTTTGGACTCATCTGCCATGTAGCTAGAAATCTGTATATGGAAATGTTGCACTAATCTGCCATGCAGCTCGCTTTCTGTATATGGCAGTTTTGGACTCCTCTGCCATGTAGCTAGCTCTCTGTGCTTGGATGTGTTGATCTGATCTGCCATATATGTAGCTCTCTGTATATGAACATATTGGACTAGTTTGTCCTGTAGCTAGTTCTCAGTAAATAGACATTTTGGACTCATCTGCCATGTAGCTAGTACCTTGTATATGGACATGTTGGACTACACTGCCATTTAGCTAACTCTCAGTATATGGGCACGTTGGACTCATCTGTCATGTAGCTAGAACACTGTATATGGAAATGTTGCACTACTCTGCCATGTAGCCAACTCTCCGTATATGGACAATTTGGACTTGTCTGCCATGTAGCTAGCTCTCTGTGCATGCACATGTTGGACTGATCTGCCATATAGATAGGTCTCTGTATATGAACATACTGGATTTGTCTGCTATGTAGCTAGCTCTCTATATATGAACATGTAGCTAGCTCTCCATATATGGACATGTTGGACTCATCTGTCATGTAGCCTGCTCTCTCTGTAAGAACATGTTGTGCTCATCTGCCTTGTACCTAGTCCTGTATATATACACATGTTGGACACATCTGCTATGTATCTAACTCTCAGTATATGAACATGTTGGATTAATCTGCCATGTAGCTAGTACTCTATATATGGACACTTTGGACTCATCTGTCATGTAGCTAGAACCCTTTATATGGAAATGTTGCTCTACTCTGCCCTGTATCTAGCTCTCTGCATATGGATATTGTGGACTCGTCTGCCATGTAGCTAGCTTTCTGTGCAGGAATATGTTGGACTGATCTGCCATGTAGGTACATCTCTGTATATGAACATATTGGACTGGTCTGCCATGTAGACAGCTCTCTGTATATTGACATGTTGGACTCATCAGCCATGTAGCAAGCTCTCTCTGTATGAACATGTTGGACTCAACTGCCTTGTAGCTACACCACTAAATATACACATGTTGGACTCATCTGCCATATAGCTAACTCTCATTATATGGATATGTTGGACTCATCTGCAATGTAGCTATTACTCTGTATATGGAAATGTTGGATGACTCTGCCATGTAGCTTGCTCTCAGTTTATGGACACGTTGGACTCATCTGACATGTAGCTAGGACTCTTTATGTGGAAATGTTGGAGTACTCTGCTATTTAGCCAGCTCTCAGTATTTGGACATGTTGCACTCATGTGCATTGTAGCTACCTCTCTGTGTATGGATATGTTAGACTGATCTGCTATGTAGGTTGTTCTCTCTATATGAACATACTGGACTTGTCTGCCATGTAGCGATCTCTCTGTATATGAATATGTTGGATTCATCTGCCTTGTAGCTAGCCCTTTAAATATACACATGTTGCACTCATCTGCCTTGTACCTATTTCTCAGTACATGGACATGTTGGACTTATCTGCCAAGTAGCTAGTACTCTGTATATGGACATGATAGATTACTCTTCCATGTAACTAGCTCTCAGTATTTGGACACGTTGGACTTATCTTCCTTGTAGCTAGAACTCTGTATATGGGAATGTTGCACTACTCTGCCATGTAGCTAGGTCTCTGTATATAGATATTTTTGGATTCGTCTTCCATGTAGCTAGTTCTGTGTGCATGGATATGTTAGACTGATCTGCCATGTAGGTTGTTCTCTCTATATGAACATACTGGACTTGTCTGCCATGTAGCGATCTCTCTGTATATGAATATGTTGGATTCATCTGCCTTGTAGCTAGCCCTTTAAATATACACATGTTGCACTCATCTGCCTTGTACCTATTTCTCAGTACATGGACATGTTGGACTTATCTGCCAAGTAGCTAGTACTCTGTATATGGACATGATAGATTACTCTTCCATGTAACTAGCTCTCAGTATTTGGACACGTTGGACTTATCTTCCTTGTAGCTAGAACTCTGTATATGGGAATGTTGCACTACTCTGCCATGTAGCTAGGTCTCTGTATATAGATATTTTTGGATTCGTCTTCCATGTAGCTAGTTCTGTGTGCATGGATATGTTAGACTGATCTGCCATGTAGGTAATTCTCTACATATTAAAATATTGGACTTGTCTGCATGTAGCCAACTCTCTGTGCATGAACATGGTGGATTCATCTGCCTTGTAGAGTCCTCTATAAATACACATGTTGGACTCATGTAGGTAGCTCTCAGTATATGGACACGTTGGATTCATCTGCCATGTAGCTAGAACTCTGTATATGAAAATGTTGCACTCAACATTTGTTACACTCAAATGCTGCACTCAACAAATGTTACACTCAACTCTGCCTTGTAGCTAGCTCTCAGAATATGGATATTTTAGACTCGTCTACCATGTAGCTAGCTCACTGTAAATGGATATATTGGACTGATCTGCCTTGTATGTGTTGTTGTTGTTGTTGTTATGTGCCTTCGAGT
>NW_006408949.1:1346942-1348742 GCF_000296735.1 Chrysochloris asiatica
AGGGTTTCCGAGGGTGTAAATCTTTACGGGAGTAGAAAGCCTCATCTTTCTCCCGCGGAGCAGCTGGTAGTTTCGAACTGCTGACCTTAATGTTCGCAGCCCGATTCGTAACGCTACCAGAGCTCCTTACACTCTGTATATGAACATACTGTATTTGTCTTCCATGTTGCTAGCTTTTTGTATGTGGATATATTGTACTCATCAGACATGTAGCCAGCTCTCTCTGTATGAACATGTTGAACTCATTTGCCTTGTAGCTTTACCTCTAAATATACATATGCTGTACTCATCAACATATGCAGCTAACTCTCAGTATATGGACACATTGGACTCATCTGCCATGTAACTAGTATTCTGTATATGGACATGTTGGACTACTGTGCCATGTAGCTAGGCCTCAGTATATGGACATGTTAGACTCATCTGCCATGAAGCTAGAATTCTGTATATGGAAATGTTGTACTAGCCTGCCATGTAGCTAGCTCTCTGCATATGGATGTTTTCGACTCATCTACCATGTAGTTAGCACTCTGTACATGGATATGTTGGTCTGATCTGCCATATAGGTAGCTCTCTGTATATGAACATATTGGACTTGTCTGCCATGTATCTACTTCTCTTTACATGGACATGTTGGACTCATCAGCCATGTAGCCTGCTCTTTCTGTAATAGCATGTTGGACACATCTGCCTTATTGTTAGTCCTCTATATATACACATGTTGGACTCATCTGCAATGTAGCTAGAACTCTGTATATGGAAATGTTGCACTACACTGCCATGTAGCTAGCTCTCTGTATATGGACATTTTGGACTTGTCTGCCATGTAGCTAGCTCTCTGTGCATGGATATGTTGGACTGATCTGCCATGTAGCTAGCTCTCTGTATATGAACATAATGGACTTGTCTGCCTCGTAGCTAGCTCTCAGTATATGGACATGTTGGACTCATCTGACATGTAGCTAGCTCTCTGTATATTGACATTTTGGACTCGTATGCCAAGCAGCTAGCTCTCTGTGCATGGATATGATGGATTGATCTGCAATGTAGGTAGCTCTCTGTATATAAGCATTTTGTACTTTTCTGCCATGTAGCTAGATCTCTGTATATGGACATATTGGACTCATCAGCCATGTAGCCAGCTCTCTCTGTATGAACAAGTTGGACTCATCTGACTTTTAGCTAGTTCTCTATACATTCCCATGTTGGACTCATCTGCCATGTAGCTAGTATTCTGTACATGGACATGTTGTACTACTCTACCATGTAGCAAGCTCTCAGTATATGGACATGTTGCAATCATCTGCCATGTAGCTAGAACTCTGTATATGGAAATGTTGCACTTCTCTGCTATGTAGCTAGCTCTCTGTATCTGGATATTTTGGACTCGTCTTCTATATAGCTAGCTCTCTGTGCATAGATATGTTGGACTGATCTACCATGTAGGTAGCTCTCTGTATATGAACATATGAGGCTTGTCTGCCATGTAGCTAGCTATCTGTTTATGGACATGTTTGACTCATCAGCCATGTAGACAGCTCTCTGTATGAAAACATTGGACTCATCTGCCTTGTAGCTAGTCCTCTTTTCATACACTTGTTGGACTCATCTGCCATGTAGCTAACACTCAGTATATGGCATGATGGACTCATCTGTCATGTAGCTAATTCTCAGTATATGGACATGTTGGACTCATCTTCCACATACCTAGTACTCTGTATATGGACATGTTGGATTACTCTGCCATGTAGCTAGCTCTCAGCATATGGACACATTGGACTCATCTGCCATGTAGCTAGT
>NW_006408949.1:1348842-1353789 GCF_000296735.1 Chrysochloris asiatica
GTTGCACTACACTGCCATGTAGCTAGCTCTCTGTATATGGACATTTTAGACTAATCTGCCATGTAGCTAGTTCTCTGTGCATGAATATGTTGGACAGATCTGCCTTGTAGGTAGTCCTCTATATATACACATGTTGAACTCATTGCCATATAGCTAACTCTCAGTATATGGACATATTGGGCTCATATGTCTGCCATATAGCTAAATCTCAGTATATGGACATGTTGGACTCATCTGCCATGTAGCTAGAACTCTGTATATGGAAATATTCCAGTACTCTGCCATGTAGGTAGATCTCTGTAAATGGATATTTTGGACTTGTGGGCCATATAGCTAGTTCTCTGTATCTAGACACATTGGATTCATCTACCATGTAGCTAGAACTCTGTATATGGAAATGTTGCACTATTCTGTCATGTAGCTCGCTCTCTGTATATGGACATTTTGGACTCATCTCTCATGTATCTAGATCTCTGTGCATGGATCTATTGGACTGATATACCACTTAGCCAGGTCTCTCTGTATGAACATGTTTTACTCATCTGCCTTGTTGCTAACTCATAGTATATGGACATGTTGAACTCATCTGCCATGTAGCTAGTACTCTGCATATAGACATGTTTGATTACTCTGCCATGTAGTTAGCTCTCAGTATATGGAAAAGTTGGACTCATCTGCCATGTAGCTACAACTCTGTATATGGAAATGATGAATTACTCTGCCATGTAGCCAACTTTGTGTATCTGGATATTTTGGACTCGTCTGCCATGTAGCTAGCTCTGTATGCATGGATATGTTGGACTGATCTGACATGTAGCTAGCTCTCTGTATATGGACATGTTGTACTCATCAGTCATGTAGACAGCTCTCTATATGAAACCATTGGACTCATCTGCCTTGTAGTTAGTCCACTTTATATACACATGTTGGGCTCATCTGCCAGGTAGCTAACTCTTAGTATATGGCCATGATGGACTCATCTGCCATGTAGCTAGTACTCTGTATATGGACATGTTGACTTCTCTTACATGTAGCTAGCTTTCAGTATATGGACTCATTGGACTCATCTGCCATGTATCTGGAACTCTGTATATGGAAATGTTAGACTACTCTGCCATGTAGTTAGCTCTCAGAATATGGTCACTTTGGACTCATCTGCCATGTAGCTATAACACTGTATATGGAAATGTTGCACTAGTCTGCCATGTAGCTAACTCTCTTTATATGGACATTTTGGACTCATCTGCCACGTAGCTAGAACTCTGTATATGGAAATATTGCACTACTCTGCCATGTAGGCAGATCTCTGTAAATGGACATTTTGGACTTGTAGGCCATATAGCTAGTTCTCTGTATATGGACACGTTGGAATCATCTACCATGTAGCTAGAACTCTGTATATGGGAATTTTGCACTAATCTGCCATGTAGCTCACTCTCTGTATATGGACATTTTGGACTCGTCTGTCATGTAGCTAGATCTCTGTGCATGGATCTGTTGGACTGATGTGCCATGTAGCCAGGTCTCTCTGTAAGAACGTGTTGGACTTATCTGATGTGTAGCTAATCTTCTATATATACACATGTTTTAGTCATCTGACTTGTAGCTAACTCATAATATATGGACATGTTGGACTCATCTGCCATGTAGCTAGTACTCTATATATAGACATGTTTGATTACTCTGCCATGTAGTTAGCTCTCCGTATATGGAAATGTTGGACTCATCTGCCATGTAGCTACAACTCTGTATATGGAAATATTGAATAACTCTGCCATGTAGCCAGCTGTGTGTATCTGGATATTTTGGAGTCCTCTGCATGTAGCTAGCTTTTTGTGAATGGATACGTTGGACTGATCTGCCATGTAGGTAGCTCTCTGTATATGAACATATTGGACTTGTCTGCCATGTAGCTAGCTTTCTGTATATGGACATGTTGGACTCATCAGCCATGTAGACAGCTGTCTGTATAAAAACGTTGAACTCATCTGCCTTGTAGCTAACTCTCAGTATATGGACATGTTGGACTCATCTGCCATGTAGCTAACTCTCAGTATATGGACATGTTGGACTCATCTGGCATGTAGCTAACTCTCAATAAATGGACTTGTTGGACTCATCTTCCATGTAGCTAGTACTCTGTATATGGAAATGTTGGACTTCTCTTACATGTAGCTAGCTCTCAGTATATGGACATGTTGGACTCATCTGCCATGTAGCTTGAACTCTGTATATGGAAATGTTGGACAACTATGCCATGTAGCTAGCTCTCAGAGTATGGTCACCTTGAACTCATCTGCCATGTAGCTATAACACTGTATATGGAAATGTTGACCTACTCTGCCATGTAATTAGCTCTCTGTATATGGACATTTTTTACTGTTCTGCCATGTAGCTAACTATCTATATATGGACATTTTGGACTTGTCTGCCAAGTAGCTAGCACTCTCTGCATGGATATGTTGGACTGATCTGCCATGTAAGTAGTTCTTTGTAAATGAACATATTGGACTTGTCTGCCATGTAGCTATCTCTCTGTATATGGACATGTAGGACTCGTATGCCATGTAACAAGCTCTCTCTGTATGAATAAGTTGGACTCATCTACCTTGAGCTAGTCCTCTGTATATACAGATGTTGGATTTATCTGCCTTGTAGCTAACTCTCACTATATGGACATGTTGGACTCATCTGCCATGTAGCTAGTACTCTGCATATAGAAATGTTGTACTACTCTGCCATGTACCTAACTCTCAGTTTATGTACACGTTTGACTCATCTGCTATGTAACTACTACTCTGTATATGGAAATGTTGGACTACTCTGCCATGTAGCTAGCTCTTAGTATATGGACACATTGGACTTATTTGCCATGTAGCTACAGCTCTTTATATGGAAATGATGCACTACTCTGCCATGCAGCTAGTTCTTTGTATGTGGACATTTTAAGCTCGTCTGCCATGTAGCGAGCTCTCTGTTCATGGATATGTTGACTGATCTGCCATGTAGATAGCTCTCTGTATATGATCATATTGGACTTGTCTTCCATGTAGCTACATTTCTGTATATGTACATGTTGGACTCATTAGCCATGTAGACCACTCTCTATGTATGAACATGTTTCACTTATTTGCCTTGTAGCTAGTCCTCTATACATATATATGTTGGACTCATCTGCCATATAGCTAAGCCTCAGTATATGGACATGTTGGACTCATCTACCATGCAGCTAGAACTCTGTATATGGAAATTTTGCACTACTCTGCCATGTAGGTAGATCTCTATAAATGGACTCTTTGGACTCGTCTGCCATATAGCTAGTTCTCTGTATATGGACATGTTGAACTCATCTACCTTGTAGCTAGAATTCTGTATATGGACATTTTGGATTCATCTTACTTGCAGCTAACTCACATTATATGGACATGTTATACTCATCTGCCATGTAGCTAACTCTCAGTATATGGACATGTTGGACTCATCTGCCATGCATATACTACTCAGTATATGGAAATGTTGGACTACTCTACCATGTAGCTAGCTCTCAGTATGTGGACACGTTGGACTCATCTGCCATGCAGCAAGATCTCTGTATATGGAAATGTTGCAACCCTCTGTCATGTAGCTAGCTCTCTGTATATGGACATTTTAGACTCGTATGCCATGTAGCTAGCTCTCTGTGCATGGATATGATGGACTGATCTGCCATTTAGGTAGCTTTCTGTATTTGAACATATTGGACTTGTCTACTATGTAGCTAGCCATCTGTATATGGACATTTTGGACTTGTCTGCCATGTAGCTAGCTCTCTGTGCCTGGATATGTTGGACCAATTTGCCATTTATGTAGCTGTCTGTATTTGAACATATTGGACTTGCCTGCCATGTAGCTAGCTCTCTGTATATGGACATGTTGGACTCATCTGCCAATTAGTGTGTTCTTTCTCTACGAACGCGTTGGCCTCATCTGCCTTGTAGCTAGTCCTTTATATATACTCATGTTGGACTCATCTGCTATGTAGCTAACTCTCAGTATATGGACATGTTGACTCATCTGCCATGTAGCTAACTCTGAGTATATGGACATGTGGGATTCATCTGCCATATAGCTAACTCTCAGTATATGGACAGGTTGGACACATCTGGCAAATAACTAGTACTCTGTATATGGACATGTTGGACTAATGTGCCATGTAGCTAGCTCTCAGTATATGGACCCATTGGACTCATCTGCCATGTACCTAGTACTCTGTATATAGGAATGTTGGACTACTCTGCCATTTAGCCAGCTCTCTGAAATGGACATTTTGGACTCATCTAGCATGTAGCTAGCTATCTGTGCATGGATATGCTGGACTGATCTGACATGTAGCCAGCTCTCTCTTTATGAACATGTTGCACGTATCCACCTTGTAGCTAGTGCTCTATATAGACATATGGTGAACTCATCTGCCATATCGTTAAGTCTCAGTTTATGGACATGTTGGACTCATCTGCCATGTAGCTATAACTCTGTATATGGAAATAGTCCAGTACTCTGCCATGTAGGTTGATATCTGTAAATGGATATATTGGACTTGTGGGCCATATAGCTAGTTCTCTGTATATGGACAAGTTGGACTCATCTACCATGTAACTAGAACTCTGTATATGGAAATGTTGCACTACTCTGCCATGTAGATTGCTCTCTGTATATGGACATTTTGGACTCGTCTGTCATGTAGCTAGATCTCTCTTCATGGATCTATTGGACTGATCTGCCATGTAGCCAGGTCTCTCTGTATGAACATGTTGGACTCATCTGACTTGTAGCTATTCCTCTGTAAATACACGTTTGACTCATCTGCCATGTAGCTAATTCTCAGTATATGGACATGTTGGACACATCTGCCATGTAGCTAACACTCAGTATATGGACATGTTGGACTCATCTGCCATGTAGCTAGTA
>NW_006408949.1:1353889-1375455 GCF_000296735.1 Chrysochloris asiatica
TACTCTGTATATGGACATTTTGGACTACCCTGCCATGTAGCTAGCTATCAGTATATGGACACGTTGGACTCATCTGCCATGTAGCTAGTACTCTGTATATGGACATGTTGGTCTACTCTGCCATGTAGGTAGCTATCAGTATATGGAAACGTTGGACTCATCTTCCATGTAGCTAGAACTTTAAATATGGAAATGTAGCACTACTCAGCCATGTAGCTAGCTCTCTGTATATGGACATTTTGGACTCGTCTGCCATGTAGCTAGCTCTCTTCGCATGACTATGTTGGACTGTTCTGCCATGTAGGTAGCTCTCTGTGTTTGAACATATTGGACTTGTTTTCCATGTAGATAACTCTCAGTACATGGGCATGTTGTACTTATTTGCCATGTAGCAAACTTTCAGTATATGGACATGTTGGAATCATCTGCCTTGTAGCTAGTCCTCTGTAAATGGAAATGTTGCACTATTCTGCCATATAGCTATACACATACAAAATGTGTATGTACATTTTGGACCCATCTGCCTTGTAGCTAGCTCTCTTTGTATGGCTATGTTGGACTGATCTGCTATGTAGGTAGCTCCCTGTATGTAAACATATTGGACTTGTCTGCCATGTAGCTAGCTGTCTGTATATGGACATGATGGACTCATCAGCCATGTAGGCAGCTCTCTCTGTATGAACATGTTGGACTCATCTGCCTTGTAGCTATACATCTGTATGTATACATGTAGGACTCATCTGCAATTTAGCTAACTCTTAGTATATGGACATGTTGGACTCATCAGCCATGTAGCTATCTCTCAGTATATGGACATGTTGGACTCATTTGCCATGTAGCTAGTACTCCGTACATACACATGTTGGATTACTCTGCCATGTAGCTAACTCTCAGTATATGCATATGTTGGACTCATCTGCCATGTAGCTAGAACTCTGTATATATATATGTTGAAGTACTCTACCATGTAGCTAGCTCTCAGTATATTGACATGTTGGAATCATTTACCATGTAGCTAGAACTCTGTATATGGAAATGTTGCACTACTCTGCCATGTAGCTAGCTCTCTGTATATAGACATTTTCACTTGTATGCCATGTAGCTAGTTCTCTGTGCATGGATATGGTGGACTAATCAGCCATGTACGTAGCTCTCTGTATATGAACAAACTCAATTTTTCTGCCATGTAGGTAGCTCTCTGTATATGGACATGTTGGACTCATCTGCCATGTAACTTGTACTCCGTATATACACATGTTGGACTACTCTGACATGTAGCTAACTCTCAGAATATAGACATGTTGGACTCATCATCTGCCATGTATCTAGAACTCTGTATATGGACATGTTGGACCACTCTGACATGGAGATTGCTCTCAGTATCTGGACACGTTGGACGCATGTGCCATGTAGCTAGAACTCTGTATATGGAAATGTTATACTACTCTTCCACATATCTTGCTCTCTGTATATGGACATTTTGGACTCATCTGCCATGTCTCTAGCTCTCTGTGAATGGATATGTTGGACTAATCTGCCATGTGGTTAGATCGCTGTATATGATCATATTGAACTTGTCTGCCTTGTAGCTAGTTCTCTGTATACGGACAAGTTGGACTCATCAGCCATGGAGCCAGCTCTCTCTGTATGAACATGTTGGAATCATCTGCCTTGTAGCTAGACCTCTATATATACACATGTTGGACTCATCTGTCATGTAGCTAACTTTCATAATATGGACATGTTGGACCAATGTGCCATGTAGCTGGTAGTCTGTATATGGACATGTTGGACTACTCTGTCTTGTAGCTAGCTCTGAGTATATGGTCACATTGGACTCATCTGCCATGTAGCTAGAAATCTGTATATGGAAACGTAGCACTACTCTGTCCTGTAACTAGCTCTCTGTATATGGACATTTTGGACTTGTCTGTCGTGTAGCTAGCTCTCTGTGCATAGATATGTTGTACTGTTCTGCCATGTAAGTAGCTCTCTGTATATGAACATATTGGACTTGTCTGCCATGTAGTTAGCTCTCTGTATGTGGACATGTTGGACTTGTCTGCCATGTAGACAGCTCTCTCTGTGTGAACATGTTGGTATCATCTGCCTTGTAGCTAGACCTCTGTATGTACACATGTTGGACTCATCTGCCATGTAGCTAACTCTTAGGATAGGGATATGGTGGGTTCATCAGCCATGTAGCTATCTCTCAGTATATGGACATGTTGGACTCATCTGCCATGTAGCTAGCACTCCGTATCTACACATGTTGGACTACTCTGCCATGTAGCTAACTCTCAGTGTTTGGATGTGTTGAACTCATCTGCCATGTAGCTAGAACTCTGTATATGGATATGTCGAACTACTCTACCATGTAGCTAGCTCTCAGTATATTGACACATTGGACTCATTAACCATGTGGCTAGAACTCTGTATATGGAAATGTTGCACTACTCTGCCATGTAGCTAGCTCTCTGTATATGGATATTTTCACGTGTATGCCATGTAGCTAGCTCTCTGTGCAAGGATATGGTGGACTAATCTGCCATGTAGGTAGCTCTCTGTATATGAATATACTCGATTTGTCTGTCATGTAGCTAGCTCTCTGTATATGGACATGTTGGACTCATCTGCCATGTAGTCAGCTCTCTCTGTAGAACATGTTGGACTCATCTGCCTTGTAGCTAGACCTCTGTATGTACACATGTTGGACTCATCTGCCATGTAGCTAACTCTCAGTATATGGACATGTTGGATTCATCTGCCATGTAGCTATTACTCTGTATATGGATTTTTTGGACTACTCTGACATGTAGCTAGCTCTCAGTACATGTACACCTTGGCCTCATTTGCCATGGAGCTAGATCTCTGTATATGGAAATGTTGCACTACTCTGCCATGTAGCTAGCTCTCTGAATATGGACAGTTTGAACTTGTTTGTCATGTAGCTAGCTCTTTGTGCATGGATAAGTTGGACTAATCTGCCATGTAATTAGCTCTCTGTATATTATCATGTTCAACTTGTCTGCCATGTAGGACTCATCAACCACGTAGCCAGTTCTCTTTGTTGAATATGTTGGACTCATCTGTCCTGTAGCTAGGCCTTTATATATACACATGTTGCACTCTTCTGCCATGTAGCTAACTGTCATTATATGGGCATGTTGAACTCATCTGCCATGTGGCTAGTACACTGTATATGGACATGTTGGACTACTCTGCCATGTAGTTAGTTCTGAGTATAGGGGTATGTTGGACTCATCTTCCATATACCTAGAAATCTTTATATGGAAATGTGGCACTCTTCTGCAATATAGCTAGCTCTCTGTATATGGATATTTTTGACTCATCTGCCATGTAGCTAGCTCTCTGTGCATGGATATGTTGGACTGATCTGCCATGTAGGTAGTTCTCTGTATATGAACATGTTTGAATTTTCTGCCATGTAGCTATTTCTCTGTATATGGACATGTTGGACTCATATGCCATGTAGTAATCTCTCTCTGTATGATCATTTTGAACTCATCTGCCTTGTAGCTAGTCCTCTATATATACATACACATTTTGGACTTATCTGTCATGTAGATAACTCTCAGTATATGGACATGTTGAACCCATCTGCCATGTACCCATCTCTGTCTATGACCAACTTTGATTCATCTACCTTGTTGCTAATCCTCTATATATACACATGATGGACTCATCTGTATGTAGCTAGTACTCTGTATATGGGCATGTTGGACTACTCTGCCATGTAGGTAGCTCTCAGTATATGGACACGTTGGACTCATCAGCCATTTAGCTAGAACTCTGTATATGAACATGTTTCACTACTCTGCCATGTAGCTAGCTCTCTGTATATGTACGTTTTGGATGCGTCTACCTTGTAGCTAGCTCTCTTTGCATGGCTTTGTTTGTCTGATCTGTCGTGTAGGTAGTGCTCTGTATATGAACATTTTGAACTTCTCCTCCATGTAGCTAGCTCTGAGTATATGGTCACGTTGGACTCATCTGCCATGTAGCTATAAATCTGCATATGGAAATGTAACACTACTCTGTCATGTAGCTAGTTCTCAGTATATGGACATGTTGGACTCATCAACCATGTTTCCAGCTCTCTCTGTATGAATATGTTGAACTCGTCTGCCTAGTAGCTAGTTCTCTATATATACACATGTTGGACTCATCTGTCATGTAGCTAGCTCTCAATATATGGACATGTTGGACTCAACTTCCAAGTAGCTAGTACTCTGTATATGGACATGCTGTACTACTCTGACATGTAGCTAGCTCTGAGAATATGGACATGTTGTACTCATCTGCCATGTAGATATAAATATGTATATGGAAATGTGGCACTACTCTGGCATGTACATATCTGTCTGTATATGGACATTTTTGACTCGTCTGTCATGTAGCTAGCTCTCTGTGCATAGATATGTTGGACTGATCTGCCATGTAGGTAGCCTGTATATGAACATATTGGACTTGTCTGCCACGTAGCAAGCTCACTGTATATGGACATGTTGGACTCGTCTGCCATGTAGTCAGCTCACTTTGCATGACCATGTTGGACTACTCTGCAATGTAGCTAACTTTCAGTATATGGACATGTTGGACTCATCTTCCATGTAGCTAGAATTCTGTATATGGACATGTTGGACTACTCTGACATGTAGCTAGCTCTCAGTACACGGATACGTTGGACTCATCTGCCATGTAGCTAGAATTCTCTATATGGAAATGTTGCACTACTCTGCCATGTAGCTTGCTCTCTGTATATGGACATTTTGGACTTGTCTGCCATGTAGCAAGCTCTCTGTATATGGACATGTTGGACTCATCAGCCATGTAGCCAGCTCTCTCTACATGATCATGTAGGACTCATCTACCTTGTATCTAGTCCTCTATAAATACACATGTTGGACTCGTCTGCCATGTAGGTAACTTTAAATATATGGACATGTTCTACCCATCTGCAATGTAGTTAATACTCTGTATATGGACATGTTGGACTACTCTGCCAAGTAGCTAACACCCAGTATATGGACACATTGGACTCATCTGCCATGTAGCTAGAACTCTGTATATGAAAATATTGCACTACACTGCCATGTAGCTAGCTCTCTGTATATGGACATTGTGGACTCGTCTGTCATGTATCTACCTCTCTGTGCATGGATATATTGGGCTATCCTTCCATGTAGGTAGCTCTCTGTATATGAACATATTTAACTTGTCTGCTATGTAGCTAGCTCTCTGTATATGGACATGTTGGACTCATCTGGAATGTAGTTAGTACTCTGCATAAGGACATGTTGGACTACTCTGCCATGTACCTAGCTCTCAGTATATGGACATGTTGGACTTATCAGCCATGAGGACAGCTCACTCTATATTAACATGTTTGACTCATCTGCCTTTTACCTAATCCTCTCTATATACATATGTGGGACGAATCTGCCATGTAGCTAGCTCTCAGTATATGGACACATTGAACTCATCTGCCATGTAGCTAGAACACTTTATATGGAAATGTTGCACTACTCTGCCATTTAGCTATCTCTCTGTATATGGACATTTTGGTCTTGTCTGCCATGTATCTAGTTCTCTGTGCATGGATATGTTGGACTGACTTGTCATGTAGGTACCTCTCTGTATATGAACATATTGGACTTCTCAGCCATGTGGCTAGTTCACTATATATGGACAAGTTGGACTCATCAGCCATGTAGCCAACTCTCTCTGTATGAAATCGTTGGACTCATCTGTCTTATAGCTAGTACTCTATATATACACATGTTGGACTCATCTGCCATGTGGCTAACTCTCAGCATATGGACATGATGGACTCATCTGCCATGTAGCTAGAACTCTGTATATGTATATATAGCACAACTCTGCTATGTAGCTAGCTCTCGGTATATGGACATTTTGGACTCGTCTGACATGTGTCTAGCTCTCTAAGCATGGATATATTGGAGGGATCTGCCATGTAGGTAGCTTTCTGTATATGAAAATATTGGAGTTGTCTTCCATGTAGCTAGCTCTCTGTATATGGACATGTTTGGATTCATCAGCCATGTAGCCAGGGATCTTTATATGAACTTATTGGACTCATCTGCCATGTAGCTAGAACACTGTATATAGAAATGTTGCACTACTCTGCCATGTAGCTACCTCTCTGTATATGGACATGTTGGAATTATCAGTCATATAGTCAGCTCTCTCTGTATTAACATGTTTGACTCATCTGCCTTTTAGCTAGTCCTCTGTATATAGTTATGTAGGACTCACCTGCCATGTAGCTAGTACTCTTTATATGGAAATGTTGTACTTTTCTAACATGCAGCTAACTCTCTGTCAATGGACATTTTGGACTCGTCTGTCATGTAGCTAGATCTCTGTCCATGAATACGTTAGGATGATCTGTCATGTAGGTAGCTCTCTGTATATGAACGTATTGGACTTGCCTTCCATGTAGCTAGCTCTCTGTATATGGACATGTTGGACTCATCTGCCATAGATCTAGTACTCGGTATTTGGACATGTTGGACTACTCTGCCATGTAGCTAGTTCTCAGTATACGGACGTGTAGGCATCATCTGACTTGTAGCTAGAACTCTGTATATGGAAATGTTGAACTACTCTGCCATGTAGCTAGCTCTCTGTATATGGACATTTTGGACTCGTCTGCCATTTAGCTAGCTCTCTGTGCATGGATATGATGGACTGATCTGCCATGTAGGTAGTGCTCTCTATATGAACATATTGGACTAATTTTCCATGTAGTTAGCTCTCTGTATATGGACATGTTGGACTCATCAGCCTTGTACCTAGTCCTCTCTATATACACATGTTGGAGGCATCTACCATGTAGCTTACTCTCAATATATGGAAAACTTGGACTCATCTGCCTTGTAGCTAGTACTCTGTATAAGGACATGTTGGAGTTCTCTACCATGTAACTAACTCTCAGTATATGAACAAGTTGGACTCATCTGCAATGTAGCTAGTACTCTGTATATGGAAATGTTGGAATACTCTTCCATGAAACCAGATCTCAGTATATGGGCACGTTGGACTCATCTGCCATGTAGACATCTCTCTTTATTAACATGTTTGACTCATCTGCCTTTTAGCTAGTCCTGTATATATAACATGTTGGACTCATCTGCCATGTAGCTAACTCTCAGTATATGGACATGTTTGCCTCATCTGCCATGTAGCTAGTACTCTGTATATGGACATGTTGGAATACTCTTCCATGAAGCCAGATCTCAGTATATGGACACATTGGACTCATCTGCCATGTAGCTAGAACTCTGTATATGGAAATGTTGTACTATTCTGCCATGTAGGTAGCTTTCTGTATATGGACATTTTGGACTCGTCTGCCATGTAGGTAGTTCTCTCTGCATGGGTGTGTTGGACTGCTCTACCATGTAGTTAGCTCTCTGTATATGGACATGTTGTATATTCTTCAGCCATGTAGGCAGCTCTCTCTATAAGAACATGTTGGACTCATCTGCATTTTTGCTATTCCTCTCTATATACTTATGTTGGACTCATCTGCCATGTAGCTAACTCTCAGTATATGGACATGTTGCACTCATCTACCATGTAGCTAGTACTCTGTATAAGGACATGTTGGACAACTCAGGCATGTAGCTAGATCTCAGTATATGGACACGTTTGACTCACCTGATATGTAGCTAGAACTCTGTATATGGAAATGTTACACTACTCTGACATGTAGCTAGGTCTCTGTATATGGACAATTTGGACTCATCTGCCATGTAGCTAGCTCGCTGTGCTTGCATATGTTGTACTGATCGGCAATGTAGGTAGCTCTCTTTATATGAACATGTTGGATTATCTGCATGTTGTTACCTCTCTGTATTTGGACATGTTGGACTCACGCGCCATTTAGCCAGCTTATTCTGTAGGAACATGTTGCTCTCATCTTCCTTGTAGCTTGTCCTCTATATATCAACATTTTGGACTCATCTGCCATGTGGCTAGCTGTCTGTGCATGGGTGTGTTTGACTGATCTTCCAAGTAGGTAGCTGGCCAGGGCCATAATTAATTAAGGAATTAAAATGAAGAAATTGAGACATATTAATCGAGGAATTGAAATAAAGAAATGAGACACGGGGGAACCTGCACATGAAGAATTCATTGTTTTTGCAAAGCAACAATGAACTATTTTCTATTCTTTTTCTCTTTCTTTCTTTTTCTCTTTGGATGACAGAGCCACAAAGAGTTGTTTTATTATTTTTATGCACAGACCCCTAGTTAAATTTTTCTCTTGTTGAATCATTCTCTGATTTATTCATGATTTTATTAGTATCCTTTTTATTTTAGATTGTTGACTCTCCTACACTTTAGTATATTTTTATTAAAAGTTAGAAGCAACACATTAGCTACAATTTTATTCTACTTGTAATCATAGGTAGTTTTAATACTTATATTAAAAATGTTCTTAATACTGCTAGGAGACAGGATTTGTCAATTGACTTACTACCAGCTTAGGTTTAGTGATTGTAAACATTCTTCCTTGTATCCTTAGTTTAAGGCAAGAAAGTATCCCACAGCCATAAATAAGGGCTATGGGTACAAGAATTTCTAAAACCAATTAGACTATAGATAAAGGCTATGGGTATATACAGATACTAAATAAAAAGACTGACTTAGACATTCTTAAATTAATGATCAGTAAATTAGAGAAGTTGTTTTTCATAGCCTCAGTTTCCCTAATAAGTGATGTTTTTGTAGGCTATAAACAGATAGTGTATGGAAGAAGTTAATGGAGAGTTAATTGCACCCAACAACTAAAATTAACAAGACTTAACAAACAAAGGTTAAGAAACATATGTGAAGGTTAACTTGCTTCTCAGAGAAAAGAATAGATTTATGTAGGAACAAAAGTTTAACTAAAAGGTTTCAAGGCACCTGAATGTCTCCTATGCCTTGAGATAATGTTTTTGCTGTAACTTCTCATCCCTTTTGTAAATTTAAGAGTTGTAAACCATAAGGATGTGCCCCAAGATACATTGTACCTTGATGTCATTGATTACTATGATAGCATTGTTTTTTGTAATGGTATATAAGGGGGTTGTAAGATAGAACAAAGAAGTAGAAGTAAGTAGAAGTAGAGGTAAGTAAGAATAGAGGCAAGAAGTAGAGGTAAGAATAAGTAGAGGAAGGTAGAAGAAAGGGGTAGACAAAAGGAGACAGGTAAGAGATGTAGAGGCAAGAATGAGAGAAGTAAGTAGAAGCAGAAAGAACTAGGGAGAGAAGAAGGAATATGAGGTGGAGAAGGAGACAGTAAAGAAATGGAAGGAGGTGAAGGGAGAAAAGAAACCCAAGAGATGAGCAGAAAGGAAGCAGGAGAGGAGAGAAGGAAAACAGGAGCAGGGGAGGGGAGAAAGGAAGCAGAAGAGATGAGCAGGAGAGCAGGGGAGTAAAGAATGAGCAGGACAGTAAAGAATGAGAGAAGTAGAGTATTCATAGAAATAATAATAATAAATCATGTAAAAAGAAGATTTTGAATTTATCATGACCCATGATACCGTGTAACCCTTATCGCTGACATCCACACCTGCCTTCAGAAAAAACCCTGAAATAAGTATGCCGGGGCTGGCTCTCGGCAGGTAGCTCTCTCTGAAAGAACATGTTGAACTCATCTGCCTTGTAGCTAGTCCTCTATATATACACATGTAGGACTCATCTGCCATGTGGATAACTCTCAGTATTTTTATATGTTGGACTCCTCGCCATGTAGCTATAAAACTGTATATGGAAATGTTTCACTTCTCTGCCATGTAGCTAGCTCACTGTTTATGGATATTTTGGACTCCTCTGCCTTGTAGCTAGCTCTCTGTGCATGGATATGTTGGACTGATCTGCCATGTAGGTAGCTCTCTGTATATCAACATATTGGATTGTCTACCATGTAGCTAGCTCTCTGTATATGGACATGTTGGACTACTCTGCATGTAGCTAACTCCCAGTATGTGGACACTTTGAATCATCTGCCATGTACTTAGAACACTGTGTATGGAAATGTTGCACTACTCTGCCATGTAGCTAGCTCTCTGTATATGGATATTTTGGACTTGGTTGCCATGTAGCTAGCTCAGTGCATGGATATGTTGGACTGATCTGCCATGTAGGTAGTTCTCTGTATATGAACATATTGGACTTGTCTGATATGTAGCTATCTCTCTGTATATGGACATGTTGGACTCATATGATTTGTATCTAGTCCACTATATATACACATGTTGGACTCATCTGCCATATAGTTCACTCTCAGGATATGGACATGTTGAATTTATCTGACATGCAACTAGTACTCTGTATATGCACATGTTGGACTTGTCTGCCATGTAGCTAATTCTCAGTATATGGACACGTTGGACTCATCTTCCATGTAGCTAGGAATCTGTATATGGAAATGTTGGACTACTCTGCCATGTAGCTAGCTCTCTGTATATGGACATTTTGGACTCGTCTGCCATGTAGCTAGCTCTCTGTGCTTGCATATGTTGTACTGATCGGCAATGTAGGTAGCTCTCTGTATATGAACATATTGGATTGTCTGCATGTTGCTACCGCTCTGTATTTGGACATGTTGGACTCACCAGCCATATAGCCAGCTTATTCTGTATGAACATGTTGCACTCATCTTCCTTGAAGCTTGTCCTCTATATGTCAACATTTTGGACTCGTCTGCCATGTAGGTAGCTCTCTGTGCATGGGTGTGTTGGACTGATCTGCCATGTAGGTAGCTCTCTCTGAAAGAACATGTTGGACTCATCTGCCTTGTAGCTCGTCCTCTATATGTACACATGTTGCACTCATCTCCCATATGGTTAACTCTGAGTATTTGGATATGTTGGACTTCTCGCCATGTAGCTATAAAACTGTATATGGAAATGTTGCACTTCTCTGCCATGTAGCTAGCTCACTGTATATGGACATTTTGGACTCATCTGCCTTTAAGCTAGCACTCTGTGCATGGAAATGTTGGACTGATCTGCCATGTACGTAGCCCTCTGTATATCAACATATTGGATTGTCTACCATGTAGCTAGCTCTCTGTATATGGACATGTTGTAATACTCTGCCATGTTGGTAGCTCTCAGTATATGGTCTCATTGGACTCATCTGCCCTGTAGCTAGTACCCTGTATATGAAAATGTTGGACGACTCTACCACATAGCTGGCTCTCAGTATAAGGACATGTTGGAATCATTTGCGATGTAGCTAGAACTCTATATATGTGCATGTTATACTCATCAGCCATGGAACCATCTCTCTCTGTATGAACATGTTGGACTCATCTGCCTTGTAGCTAACTCTCAGTGTATGGACATGTTGGACTACTCTGCATGTAGCTAACTCCCAGTATATGCACATGTTGGAATCATCTGCCATGTAGTTAGAACACTGTGTATGGAAATGTTGCACTGCTCTGCCATGTAGCTAGCTCTCTGTATATGGATATTTTGGACTCGGTTGCCATGTAGCTAGCTCAGTGCATGGATATGTTTGACTGTTCTGCCATGATGGTAGCTCTCTGTATATGAACATATTGGATTTTTCTGCCATGTAGCTTAGCTCTCTGTATATGTATATGTTGGACACATAAGCCATGTACACAGATCTGTCTGTATGAATGTGTTGGACTAATCTGCCTTGTAGCTAGTCCATATATATACACATGTTGGACTCATCTGCCATGTAGCTAACTCTCAGAATATAGACATGTTGGACTCATCTGCCATGTAACTAACTCTCAGTATATGAACACTCATCTGCCTTGTGTCTAGTACTCTGTATATGGACATGTTGGACTACTCTGCCATGTAGCTAGTGCTCATTATATGGACACGTTGGACTCATCTGCCCTGTAGCCAGTACCCTGTATATGGAAATGTTGGACTACTCTGCCATGTTGTTAGCTCTCAGTATGTGGTCACGTTGGACACATCTGCTATTTGGCTAGAACTCTGTATATGGAAATTTTGCACCACTCTGCCATATAGCTAGCTCTCTGTATATGGATATTTTGGATTTGTCTGACATGTAGCTAGCTTTCTGTGCATGGATATGTTGAACTTATCTGCCATGTAGGTACCTCTCTGTATATGAACATATTGGACTTGTCTGCCATGTAGCTAGCTCTCTGTAAATGGGCAAGTTGGACTCGTTTGCCATGTAGCCAGCTCTCTCTATGATAATATGTTGGACTTATCGGCCTTTTTGCTAGTCCTCTTTATATACACATGTTGGACTCATTTTCCATGTAGTTAACTCTCAGTATTTGTACATTTGGACTCATCTGCCATGTAGCCACTACTTTGTATATAGACATGTTTGACTACTCTTCCATACAGCTAGCTCTCAGTATATGGACACTTAGAACTCATCTGCCATGAAGCTAGGATTCTGTATATGGAAATGTGGCACTACTCTCCCATGTAGCTAGCTCTCTGTATATGGACATTTTGGACTTATCTGCCATGTACCTAGCTCTCTGTGGATGGATATGTTGGACTGATCTTCCATGTAGCTAGCTCTCTGTATATAAATTAATGGACTTCTCTGCCATATAGCTAGTTCTCTGTATAAGGACATGTTGGACTCAACAGCTAGGTAGCCAGTTCCCTCTGTAAAAACATGATGGACTCATCTGCCTTGTAGCTAGTCCTCTATATATACACATTTTGGACTCATCTGCCATGTTTATAACTCTCAGTATTTGGATATGTTGAATTCCACGCCATGTAGCTATAAAACTGTATATGGAAAAGTTGCACTACTCTGCCATGTAGCTAGCTCTCTGTATATGGAAATTTTGGACTCATCTACCTTGTAGTTAGCTCTCTATGAATGGATATGTTGGAATGATCTGCCATGTAGGTAGATCTCTGTATATGGACATGTTGGACTACTCTGCCATGCTGGTAGCTCTCACTATATGGTCACATTGGACTCATCTGCTAGTACCCTGTACATGGAAATGTTGGATGACTCTACCAAATAGATAGCTCTCAGTATAAGGACATGTTGGAATCATTTGCCATGTAGCTAGAACTCTGTATATGTACATGTTATACTCATCAGCCATGGAGCCATCTCTCTCTGTATGAACATATTGGACTACTCTGCCTTGTAGCTAAATCTCCGTATATGGACATGTTGGATTACTCTGTATGTAGCTAACTCCAAGTATACGGACACGCTGGAATCATCTGCCATGTAGCTAGAACACTGTGTATGGAAATGTTGCACTACTCTGCTATGTAGCTAGCTCTCTGTATATGGATATTTTGGACTCGGTTGCCACGTAGCTAGCTCAGTGCATGGATATGTTGGACTTATCTGCCATGTAGGTACCTCTCTGTATATGAACATATTGGACTTGTCTGCCATGTTGCCTGCTCTCTGTAAATGGGCATGTTGGACTCGTCTGCCATGTAGCCAGCTCTCACTTTATGAGTATGATGGACTCTTCTGCCTTGAGCTAGTCCTCTATATATACACATGTTGTACTCATCTGCCATGTAGCTAACTCTCAGAAATTGGACATATTGGACACATATCTCATGTAGCAAGTACTCTGTTTATGGACATGTTGGACTACTCTGCCATATAGCTAGCTTTCAGTTGATGGACACGTTGGACTCATCTGCCATGTAGCTAGTACTCTGTATATTGACATATTTGACTATTCTGCCATGTAGCTAGCTCTCAGTATATGGACACATTGAACTCATCTGCCATGTAGGTAAAACTCTGTATATGGAAATGTTTCAGTAATCTGGCATGTAGCTAGCTCACTGTATATTGACATTTTGGACTTGTCAGCCGTGTAGCTAGCTCAGTGTGCAAGGATATGTTGGACTGATCTGCCATGTAGGTAGTTCTCTGTATATGAACATATTGTATTTGTCTGCCATGTAGTCAGCTCTTTCTGTATGAACATGTTGCACTCATCTGCCTTGTAGCTAGTCCTCTATTTATACACATGTTGAACTCATCTGCCATATAGCTAGTACTCTGTGTATGGACATGTTGGACTACTCTGCCACATAGCTAGCTCTCTGTATATGGACATTTTGGACTCATCTGCCTTGTAGCTCGCTCTTTGTGCATGGATATGTTGGACTGATCTGCCATGTAGGTAGCTCTCTGTGTATCAACATATTGGATTGTCTACCATGTAGCTAGCTCTCTGTACATGGACATGTTGGACTACTCTGCCATGCTGATAGCTCTCACTATATGGTCACATTGGACTCATCTGCCAGGTAGCTAGTACCCTGTATATGGAAATGTTGGACAACTCTACCAAGTAGATAGCTCTCAGTATAAGGACATGTTGGAATCATTTGCCATGTAGCTAGAACTCTGTATATGTACATGTTATACTCATCAGCCATGGAGCCATCTCTCTCTGTATGAACATATTGGACTACTCTGCCTTGTAGCTAAATCTCCGTATATGGACATGCTGGACTATTCTGCATGTAGCTAACTCCCAGTGTATGGACACGTTGGAATCATCTGCCACGTAGCTAGAACACTGTGTATGGAAATGTTGCACTACTCTGCTATGTAGCTAGCTCTCTGTATATGGATATTTTGGACTCGGTTGCCATGTAGCTAGCTCAGTATATAGATATGTTGGACTGTTCTGCCATGATGGTAGCTTTATGTATATGAACATATTGGGTTTTTCTGCCATGTAGCTTAGCTTTCTGTATGTGGATATGTTGGACTCATAAGCCATGTGCCCAGCTCTCTCTGTATGAACACATTGGACGCATCTGCCTTGTAGCTAGTCCATATATGCACACATGTTGTACTCATCTGCCATGTAGCTAACTCTCATAATATAGACATGTTGGATTCATATGCCAAGTAGCTAACTCTCAGTAAATGGACATGTTGGACTCATCTGCCATGTAGCTAACTCTCAGTAGATGGATATGTTGGACTCATCTGTCTTGTAGCTAGTACTATGTAAATGGAAATGTTGGACTACTCTGCCATGTAGCTAGTTCTCAGTGTATGGTCACGTTGTACACATCTGCCATGTGGCTAGAACTCTGTATATGGAAATTTTGTGTTACTCTGCCACGTAGCTAGCTCTCTGTATATGCATATATTGGATTCATCTGTCATGTAGATAGCTCTCTGTGCATGGATATGTTGGACTTATCTGCCATGTAGGTACCTCTCTGTATATTAACATATTGGACTTGTCTGCCATGTTGCCTGCTCTCTGTAAATGGGCATGTTGGACTCGTCTGCCATGTAGCCAGCTCTCTCTATAATAATATGTTGAACTCATCTGCCTTGTTGCTAGTCCTCTTTATACACACATGTTGGACTCATCTGCCATGTAGTTAACTTTCAGTATTTGGACATGTTGGACTCATCTGCCATGTAGCTACTACTCTGTATATGGACATGTTGGACTACTCTGTCATGTAGCTGGCTCTCAGTTTATGGACACGTTGGACTCATCTGCCATGTAGCTAGCTCTCAGTATATGGACACATTGAATTCATCTTCTGTGCAGGTAAAACTCTGTATGTGGAAATGTTGCAGTATTTTGGCATTTAGCTAGCTCACTCTATATTGAAATTTTGGTCTTGTCTGCCATGTAACTAGCTCTGTGTGCAAGTATATGTTGGACTGATCTGCCATGTAGGTAGTTCTCTGTATATGAATATATTGTACTTGTCTGCCATGTAGCTAGCAATCTGTACATGGACATGTTGGACTCACCAGCCATGTAGCCAGCTCTTTCTGTATGAACATGTTGCACTCATCTGCCTTGTAGTTAGTCTTCTATATATATGCATGTGGGACTTATCTGCCATGTAGCTAGTACTCTGTATATGGACATGTTGGACTACTCTTCCACGTAGCTACTTTCATTATATGGACACGTTGGACTCATCTTCCAAGTAGTAAGAAATCTGTATATGGAAATGTTGGACTACTCTTCCATATAGCTAGCTCTCCGTATATGGACATTTTTGACATGTCTGCCATGTAGTTAGCTCTCTGTGCATGGATATGTTGGACTGATCTGCCATGTAGGTAGCTCTCTGTATATGAACATATTGGACTTGTCTGTCATGTAGCTAGTTCTGTGTATATGGACATGTTGGACTCATCAGCCATGTAATCACTCTCTGTGTAGTAACATGTTGGACTCATCTGCTTTGTAGCCAGTCCTCTTTATATATACATGATGGACTCATCTGCCAGGTAGTTAACTCTCAGTTTTTGTACATGTTGGAGTCATCTGCCATGTAGCTAATACTCTGTATATGGACAAGTTGTACTACTCTGCCATAGAGCTAGCACTCAGTATATGGACACTTTGGACTCATCTGCCATGTAGCTAGCTCTCTGTATATGGGCATTTTGGACTCGTCTGCCATGTTGCTAGCTCTCTGTGCATGGACATGTTGGACTCACCAGCAATGCAGCCAACTCTTTCTGTATCAACATGTTGCTCTAATTTGCCTTGTAGCTAGTCCTCTATATATACACATGTTGGACTCATCTGCCATGCTGCTAGTACTCTGTATATGGACATGTTGGACTACTCTGCCACGAAGCTACCTCTCAGTGTATGGACACGTTGGACTCAACTTCCATGTAGCTAGAACTCTGTATATGGAAATGTTGCACTCCTCTGCCATGTAGCTAGCTCTCTGTATATGGATATTTTGGATTCATCTGGCATGTGGCTAGCTCTCTGTGCATGGATATGTTGAACTGGTCTGCCATGTAGGTAGCTCTCTGTATATGAACATATTGGATTTGTCTGCCATGCAGCTAGCTCTCTGAAAACGGACATGTTAGACTCGTCTGCCATGTAGCCAGCTCGCTCTGTATGAATATTTTGGACTATTTTGCCTTGAGCTAGTCCACTATATGTACACATTTTGGACTCATCTGCCATGTAGCAAGTACTCTGTTTATGGATATGTTGGACTACTGTTTCATGTAGCTAGCTCTCAGTTTATGGACACGTTGGACTCATCGGCCATGTAGCTAGAACTCTGTGTATGGAAATGTTGCACTACTCTGCCATGAAGACAGCGCTTTTTGTATATGGACATTTTGGACTCGTCTGCCATGTAGCTAGCTCTTTGTGCATGCATATGTTGTATTGATCAGCAATGTAGGTAGCTCTCTGTATATGAGCATATTGGATGGTCTGCATGTTGCTACCTCTCTGTATTTGGACATGTTGGACTCACCAGCCATGTAGCCAGCTTATTCTGTACGAACATGTTGCACTCATCTTCCTTGTAGCTTGTCCTCTATATATCAACATTATGGACTCATCTGCCATGTAGCTAGCTCTCTTTGCATGGGTGTGTTGCACTGATCTGCCATGTACTTAGCTCTCTCTGAAAGAACATGTTAGGACTAATTTGCCTTGTAATTAGTCCTCTATATATACACATGTTGGACTCATCTGCCATGTGGATAACTCTCAGTATTTGAATATGTTGGACTCCTCGCCATGTAGCTATAAAACTCTATAAGGAAAAGTTGTACTTCTCTGCCATGTAGCTAGCTGTCTGTATATGGACATTTTGGACTCATCTGCCTTGTAGGTAGCTCTTTGTGCATGGATATGTTGGACTGATCTGCCATGTAGGTAGCTCTCTGTATATCAACATATTGGATTTTCTACCATGTAGCTAGCTCACTGTACATGGACATGTTGGACTACTCTGCCATGCTGGTTGCTCTCAGTATGTGGTCACATTGGACTCATCTTACCTGTAGCTAGTACCCTGTATATGGAAATGTTGGACGACTCTATCACATAGCTGGCTCTCAGTATAAGGACACGTTGGAATCATTTGCCATGTAGCTAGAACTCTGTATATGTACATGTTATACTCATCAGCCATGGAGCCATCTCTCTCTGTATGAACATGTTGGACTCATCTGCCTTGTAGCTAACTCTCCCTATATGGACACGTTGGAATCATCTGCCATGTAGCTAGAATACTGTGTATGGAAATGTTGCACTACTCTGCCATGTAGCTAGCTCTCTACATATGGATATTTTGGACTCGGTTGCCATGTAGCTAGCTCAGTGCATGGATATGTTTGACTGTTCTGCCATGATGGTAGCTCTCTGTACATGAACATATTGGATTTTTCTGCCATGTAGCTAATCTCTCTGTATATGTACATGTTGGACACATAAGCCATGTACTCAGCTCTCTCTGTATGAACACATTGGACACATCTGCCTTGTAGCTAGTAAATATATATACACATTTTGGACTCATCTGCCATGTAGCTGACTCTCAGAATATAGACATGTTGGACTCATCTGCCATGTACCTATCTCTCAGTATATGGACATGTTGGACTCATCTGCCTTGTAGCTAGTACTCTGTATATGTAAACGTTTGACTACTCTGCCATGTTGTTAGCTCTCAGTATATGGTCACATTGTACACATCTGCCATGTGGCTAGATCTCTGTATATGGAAATTTTGCACTACTCTGCTATGTAGCTAACTCTCTGTATATGGATATTTTGGATTTGTCTGACATGTAGCTAGCTTACTGTGCATGGATATGTTGGACTTATCTGCCATGTAGGTACCTCTCTGTATATGAACATATTGGACTTGTCTGCCATGTAGCTAGCTCCTGTAAATGGGCATGTTGGACTCGTCTGTCATGTACCCAGCTCTCTCTATAATAATATGTTGGACTCATCTGCATTATTGCTAGTCCTTTTTATATACACGTGTTGGACTCATCTGCCATGTAGTTAACTCTGTATATGAACACTTTGGACTCATCTACCATGTAGCTAAGACTCTGTATATGGAAATGTTGCACTACTCTGCAATGTAGCTAGCTCTCTGTATATGGACATTTTACACTCGTCTGCCATGTAGCTAGCTCTCTGTGCATGGATATGTTGGACTGATCATCCATGTAGTTAGTTCTCCATATACAAATTATTGGACTACTCTGCCATGTAGCTAGCTCTCTGTATATGGACATATTGGACTCAACAGCCAGGTGTCCAGCTCCTTCTGTAATAACATGTTGGACTCATCTGCCTTGTAGCTAGTCCTTTATATATACACATGTTCGACTCATCTGCCATGTGGATAACTCTAAGTATTTGGATATGTTGGACTACTCGCCATGTAGCTATAAAACTGTATATGGAAATGTTGCACTACTCTGCCATGTAGCTAGCTCTCAGTATATGTACATTTTGGACTCATCTGCCTTGTAGCTAGCTCTTTTTGTATGGGTATGTTGGACTGATCTGCCACGTAGGTAGATCTCTGTATATCAACATATTGGATTGTCTACCATGTATCTAGCTCTCTGTATATGGACATGTTGGACTACTCTGCCATATTGGTAGCTCTCTGAATATGGTCACATTGGACTCATCTGCCATGTAGCCAGTACCCTGTATATGGAAATTTTGGAAGAGTCTACTACATAGCTGGCTCTCAGTATAAGGACACATTGGAATCATTTGCCATGTAGCTAGAACTCTGTATATGTACATGTTATACTCATCAGCCTTGGAGCCATCTCTCTCTGTATGCACATGTTGTACTCATCTGCCTTGTAGCTAACTCTCAGTATATGGACATTTTGGACTTCTATGCATGTAGCTAACTCCCAGTATATGCACATGTTGGAATCATCTGCCATGTAGTTAGAACACTGTGTACGGAAATGTTTCACTCATCTGCCATGTAGTTTACTCTCAGAATATAGACATGTTGGACTCATCTGCCATGTAGCTAACTCTCAGTATATGGACATGTTGGGCTCATCTGCCTTGTATCTAGTACTCTGTATATGGACATGATGGACTACTCTGCCATGTAGCTAGCTCTCAGTATATGTTGAGACATGTTGAACTTATCTGCTGTGTAGGTAAAATTCTGTATATGGAAATGATGCAGTAATCCGGCATGTAGCTAGCTCACTGCATATGGACACTTTGAACTTGTCTGCCATGTAGCTAACTCTGTTTGCAAGAATATGTTGGACTGATCTGCCATGTAAGTAGCTCTCTGTATATGAACATATTGTACTTGTCAGCCATGAAGCTTGCTCTCTGTAAATGGACATGTTGGACTCCTCTGCCATGTAGCCAGCTCTCTCTGTATGAATATGTTGCACACATCTGCCTTGTAGCTAGTCCTCTATATATGCACATGTTGGACTCATCTGCCATGAAGCTAGTACTCTGTATATGGACATGTTTGACTACTCTGCCACGTAGCTACTCTCATTATATGGACACGTTGGATTCATCTTTCATATAGCTAGGAATCTGTATATGGAAATGTTGGACTACTCTGCCATGTAGCTAGCTCTCTGTATATGGACTTTTTGGAATCGTCTGCCATGTAGCTAGCTCTCTGTGCTTGCATATGTTGTACTGATCAGCAATGTAGGTTGCTCTCTGTATATGAACATATTGGATTGTCTGCATGTTGCTACCTCTCTGTATTTGGACATGTTGGACTCACCAGCCATGTAGCCAGCTTATTCTGTATGAACATGTTGCACTCAACTTCCTTGTAGCTTGTCCTCTATATATCATCATTTTGGACTCATCTGCCATGTAGGTAGCTCTCTCTGAAAGAACATGTTGGACTCATCTGCCTTGTAGCTAGTCCTCTATATATACACATGTTGGACTCATCTGCCATGTGGATAACTCTCAGTATTTGGATATGTTGAACTCCTCGCCATGTAGCTATAAAACTCTATATAGAAATGTTGCACTACACTTCTGTGTAGCTAGCTCTCTGCATATGGACATGTTGGACTACTCTGCCATGTTGTTTGCTCTCAGTATATGGTCTCATTGGACTCATCTGCCCTGTAGCTAGTATCCCGTATATGGAAGTGTTGGACGACTCTACCACGTAGCTGGCTCTCAGTATAAGGACACGTTGGAATCATTTACCATGTAGCTAGAACTCTGTAATGTACATGTTATATTCACCAGCCATGGAACCATCTCTCTCTGCATGAACATGTTGGACTCATCTGCCTTGTAGTTAACTCTCCATATATGGATATGTTGGACTACTCTGCATGTAGCTAACTCCCAGAATATGGACACGTTGGAATCATCTGCCATGTAGCTAGAACACTGTGTATGGAAATGTTGCAGTACTCTGCCATGTAGCTAGCTCTCTGTATATGGATATTTTTGACTCGGTTGCCATGTAGCTAGCTCAGTACATGGATATGTTGGACTTATCTGCCATGATGGTACCTCTCTGTTTATGAACATATTGGACTTGTCAGCCATGAAGCTTGCTCTCTGTAAATGGACATGTTGGACTCCTCTGCCATGTAGCCAGCTCTCTCTGTATGAATATGATGGACTATTCTGCCTTGAGCTAGTCCTCTATATATACACATGTTGTACTCATCTGCCATGTAGCTAACTCTCAGTATATGGACATGTTGGACTCATCTGCCAT
>NW_006408949.1:1375694-1377828 GCF_000296735.1 Chrysochloris asiatica
TGGACTGACCTGCCTTGTAGGTTGCTCTCAGTATATGAACATATTTGACTTGTCTGCCATGTAGCTAGCTCTCTGTATATGGACATGTCATACTCATCATCCATGTTGCCTGATCTTTCTGTATGAACATGTTGGACTCATCTGCCATGTAGCTGACTCTCAGTGTACGGACATGTTTGACTCATCTGCCATGTAGCTAGTACTCTGTATATAGATATGGTAGACTACTCTGTCATACAGCTAGCTAGCAGAAAATGGACACGTTGGATTCAGCTGCCATATAACTAGAACACTTTGTATGGAAATGTTGCATTACTCTGCCATGTAGCTAGCTCTCTGTATATGGACATTTTGGATTCATCTGCTAAGTAGCTAGCTTTCTGTGCATGGATATGATGGACTGATCTGCCATGTAGGTAGCTCTTAGTATATTAACATATTTGACTTGTCTGCCATGTAGCTAGCTCTCTGTATATGGACATGTCATACTCATCATCCATGTTGCCTGATATTTCTGTATGAACATGTTGGACTCATCTACCTTGTTGCTAGTCCTCTATATTTACACATGTAGGACTCATCTGCCATGTAGCTAAATCTCAGTATATGGACATGTTGGGCTAATCTGCCATGTAGCTAGTACTCTGTATATGGACATGTTGGACTACTCTGAAATGTAGCTAGCTCTCAGTTTATGGACCTGTTGGACTCATCTGCCATGTTGCATGTATCTGTATATGGAAATGTTGGACTACTCTGCCATGTAGCTAGCTCTCAGTATATGGACACGTTGGACTACTCTACCATGTAGCAAGCTCTCAGTTTATGGACATATTGGACTCATCTGCCATGTTGCTAGTACTCTGTATATGGAAATGTTGGACTACTCTGCCATGCAGCCAGCTCTCAGTGTATGGAGACTTTGGACTCATCAGCCATGTAGCTAGCTCTCTGTGCATGAATATGTTGGACTTATTTTCCATGTAGATAGCTCTCTGTATATGAACATACAGAACATATCTGTCATGTCGCTAGTTCTCTGTATATGAACATGTTGGACTCATCTGCCATGTAGCCAGCTCTCTGTGTATGAACATGTTGGACTCATCTGCCTTGTAGCTAGTCCTCTCTATATATACATGTTGGATTCATCTGTCTTGTAACTAATTAAAGTATATGGACATTTTGAACTCATCTGCCATGTAGCTAGTACTCTGTATGTGGATATGTTGGACAACTCTGCCATGTAGCAAGTTCTAAGTTCATGGACCCATTGGACTCACCTTCGATGTGGCTAATGCACTGTTTCTGGAAATGTTAGACTTCTCTGCCATGTAGTTAGCTCTCAGTATATGGATACGTTGGACTCATCTGCCGTGTAGCTACTGCTCTCTATTGGAAATGTTGCACTAATCCAGCATGTGGCTAGCTCCCTGTATATCGACATTTTGGACTCGTTTTCCATATAGATAATACTCTATGCATGGATATGTTGCATGTTATGCCATGTAGGTAGTTATCTGTATATGAATATATAGGACTTGTCTGCAAAATCGCTAGCTCTCTGGATATGGACATATCGGACTCCTCAGTCATATACCCAGCTCTGTCTGTATGAACACGTTGGACTCATCTGCCTTGCAGCTAGTCCTTTCTATATAAATATGTTGAACTCTTCTGACATGTAGCTAACTCTCAGTATATGGACATGTTGGACTCATCTGCCATGTAGCTAGTACTCTGTATATGGAAATGTTGAACTCATCTGCCATGTAGCTAGCTCTCAGTATATGGTCACGTTGGACTCATCTGCCAGATAGTTAGAACTCTGTATAAGGAAATGTTGCAGTACTCTGCCATGTAACTAGCTCTCTGTATATGGACATTTTGGACTCATCTGCTATGTAGCTACCTCTCTGTGCATGGATATGTTGGAATGATCAGCCATGCAGGTATCTCTCAGTATATGAACATATTGAACTTGTCTACCATGTAGCTAGCTCTCTGTATATGGAAATGTTGGACTCGTCTGACATGTAGCCAGCTCTCTCTATATTAATATGTTGGACTCATCTGCCTTGTAGCTAGTCCTCTTTATGTACACATGTTGGAATCATCTGCCATGTAGATATTA
>NW_006408949.1:1378098-1380848 GCF_000296735.1 Chrysochloris asiatica
ATGTAGTTAGCTCTCTGTGCATGGATATGTTGGACTGATCTGCCATGTAGGTAGCTCTCTGTATATGAACATATTGGACTTGTCTGCCATGTAGTTAGCTCTCTGTATATGAACATATTGGACTTGTCTGCCATGTAGTTAGCTCTCTGTATATGGACATGTTGGTCTCTACTGCCATGTAGCCAGCTCTCTCTGTATGAATATGTTCTAAGTAAATATGCCATTTACTTAGAACTCTGTATATGAAAATGTTGCACTACTCTGCCATGTAGCTAGCTCTCTGTATAAGTATATTTTGGACTCGTCTGTCATATAGCTAGCTCTCTTTGCATGAATATGTTGGACTGATCAGCATTGTAGGTAGCTCTCTGTATACGGACATGTTGGAATCATCAGCCATGTATCCACCTCTTTCTGTATGAACATGTTGGACTCAACTGACTTGTAGCTAGTCCTCCATATATACACACGTTGGACTCATCTACCATGAAGTTAACACTCAGTATATGTACATTTTGAACACATTTGCCATGTCTGTATATGGGAATGTTGGACTACTCTGTCATGTAGCTAGCTCTCAGTATTTGGACATGTTGGACTCATCTACCATGTAGGTAGAACTCTGTATAACGAAATATTGCACTACTCTGGCATGTAGCTTTCTCTCTGTTTATGGATATTTTGGACTCGTCTGCCATGTAGCTAGCTCTCTGTGCATGGATATGTAGGATTGATCTGCTTTGTAGGTAGCTCCCTGTATATGAACATATTGGATTTGTCTGTCATGCAGATAGCCAGCTCTCTCTGTATGAACACGTAGTACTCATCTTCCTTTTAGCTAGTCCTATATATATATAAACATCTTGGACTCATCTGCCATGTAGCTAATTAAAGTATATGGACATTTTGAACCCATCTGCCTTTTAGCTTGTAATCTGTATATGGAAATGTTGGCTTACTCTGCCATGCAGCAAGCTCTCAATCTATGGACACATTGGACGCATCTGCACATAGCTAATACTCTGTATATGGAAATGTTGGACTACTCTGCCATGTAGCTAGCTCTCAATTTATGGACACATTGGACGCATCTGCCATGTAGCTAGTACTCTGTATATGGAAATGTTGGACTCATCTACCATGTAGCTAGCTGTCTGTGCATGGATTTGTTGGACTGATCTGCCATGTAGATAGCTCTCTGTATATGAACATATAGGACTTTTCTGCCATGTCGCCAGCTCTCTGTATATGGACATTTTGGACTCATCTGCCATGTAGCCAGCTCTCTCTGTATGAACACGTTGGACTCATTTGTCTTGTAGCTAGCCCTCTATAGATACACATGTTGGAGTCACCGGCCATGTAACTAATTAAAGTGTATGGACATTTTGAACTTATGTGACTTGTAGCTAGTACTCTGTATATGGACATGTTGGACAACTCTGCCATGTAGCAATTTCTCAGTTTATGGACACATTGGAATCATCTGTGATGTAGCTAATACACTATATATGCAAATGTTGGTCTACTCTGCTATGTAGCTAGCTCTCAGTATATGGATATGTTGGACTCATCTGCCATGTAGCTACTACACTCTATATGGAAATGTTGCACTACACTGGTATGTGGCTAATTATCTGTATAAGGACATTTTGGACTTGTTTAACATGTAGCTAGCTCTCTGTGCATAGATATGTTGGAATGATATGCCATGTAGGTAGCTCTCTGTATGTAAACATATAGGACTTGTCTGCCATGTAGCTAGCTCTCTGTGCATGGATATGTTGGACTGATCTGTCCTGTAGGTAGCTCTCTGCAAATGAACATATTGGACTTGTCTGTCATGTAGCTAGCTCTCTGTGTATAGACATGTTGGACTGATCAGTCATGTAGTCACCTCTCTCTGTATAAACACAGTGGAATCATCTGCCTTGTATCTAGTCCTCTATATATACACATGTTGGATTCATCTGCCATGTAGCTCGTACTCTGTATATGGACATGTTGGACTACTCTGTCATGAAGGTAGCTCTCTGTATATGGACATTTTGGACTCGTCTGCCATGATGGTAGCTCTCTGTACATGGATAAGATGGACTGATCTGCTAATTAAGTAGCTCTCTGTATATGAACATATTGGACTTGTCTGGCATGTAGCTAGCTCCTGTATACGGACATGTTGTACTTGGCTGACATGTGGCCACCTCTCTCTTTATGAATACGTTGGACTCATCTGCCTTGTAGATAGCCCTCTATATATACACATGTGGGACTCATCTGCCTTGTAGATAGCCCTCTATATATACACATGTTGGACTCATCTGCCATGTACCTAACTCTCAGTATATGGACATGTTGGACTCTGTATATGGACATTTTGAACTCATCTGCTGTGTAGCTAATATTCTGCATATGGACATGTTGGAGTACTCTGCCATGTAGCAAGCTCCCAGTTTATGAACACATTGGACTCATCTGTCATGTAGATAGTACTCTGTATATGGACATATTGGACTACTCTGCCATGTACCTAGGTCAGTATATGGGAACGTTGGACTCATCTGCGATGTAGTTAGCTCTCTCCATATGAATACTTTAGACTCCTCTGCCTTGAGTTTATTGTTGTTGTTAAGTGCCTTCAAGTCGGTTCCGACCCATAGCAACCCTGTACAGGGTTTCTGAGGGTGTAAATCCTTACGGGAGTAGAAAGCCTCATCTTTCTCCCGCGGAGTGGCTGGTAGTTTCGAACC
>NW_006408949.1:1380948-1391125 GCF_000296735.1 Chrysochloris asiatica
TGGCTGGTAGTTTCGAACCACTGACCTTAAGGTTCGCAGCCCGATTCGTAACCACTATGCTACCAGAGCTGCCTTGAGCTAGTTCTCTATATATACACACGTTGGACTCATTTGTCATGTAGCTATCTCTCAGTATATGGACATGTTGGACTTATTTGCCATGTAGCTAGTACTCTGCATATGGACATGTTGGACTACTCTGTCATGTACATAGCTCTCAATATATGGACACATTGGAGTCATCTCCCATGTAGTTAGTACTCTGTATAAGGAAATGTTGCACTACTCTGGCATGTAGCTAGCTCTCTGTATATGGATATTTTGGACTCATCTGCCATGTAGCTAGCTCTCTGTGCATGGATATATAGGACTGATCTGCCTTGTATGTATCTCCCTGTGTATGAACATATTGGACTTGTCTGCCATGTAGATAGCTCTCTGTGTATAGACATGTTGGACTCATCAGACATATAGCCAGCTCTCTCTGTATGAACACGTTAGACTCATCTGCCTTGTAGGTATTCCTGTATATATACACATGTTGGACTCATCTGCCATGTAGCTAGTACTCTGTATATGGAAATGTTGAACTACTCTGCCATGTAGCTAGCTTGCAGTATATGGATACGTTGGTCTCATCTGCCATTTAGCTAGTACTCTGTATATGGAAATGTTGCACTACTCTGGCATGTATCTAGCTCTCTATATATGGACATTTTGGCCTCGTTTGACATGTAGCTAGCTCTCTGTTCATGGATATGTTGGAATTATATGCCATGCCTTTAGCTCTCTTTATATGAACATATTGGACTTGTCTACCATGTAGCTAGCTCTCTGTATGTGGAAATTTTGGAATCATTAGCCATGTATCCAGCTCTTTCTGTATAAACATGTTGGACTCAACTGAATTGTAGCTATTCCTCTATATATACACATGTTGGACTCATCTACCATGTAGCTAACACTCAGTATATGGACATGTTGGACCCATCTGCCATGTAGCTAGTACTCTCTATATGGATATGTTGGCCTACTCTGCCATGCAGTTAGAACTCTGTATATGGGCACGTTGGACTTATCTGCCATGTAGCTAGAACTCTTTACATGGAAATGTTGCACTACTCTGCATGTAGCTAGCTCTGTGTATCTGGACATTTTGGACCCATCTGCCATGTAGATAGCTATCTGTGCATGGTTATTTTGGGCTGATATGCCATGTAGGCCACTCTCTGAATATAAACATATTGGACTTGTCTGCCATGTAGCTAGCTCTCTGTATATGGAAGTGTTTGACTTGTCGAACAAGTAACCAGCTCTCTCTGTATGGATACATGGGACTCATCTACCTTGTAGCTAGTCCTCTATACATACACATGTTTGACTCATCTGCCATGTAGCTAACTCTCAGTATTTGGACAGGTTTTACTCATATGCCATGTAGCAAACTCTGTATATGGACATTTTGAACTCATCTGCCATGTAGCTAGTACTCTGTATATGGAAATGATGGACTACTCTGCCATGTAGCTAGCTCTCAGTATATGGACACGTTGTTGGATTCATCTGACATTTATCTAGCTGTCTGTGCATGGATATATTGAACTGATCTGCCATGTAGGTAGCTGTCTGTATATGAAGATATAGGACTTTCTGCCATGTCGCTAGCTCTCTGTATATGGACATATTGGACTCATCTGCTATGTAGCCAGCTCTCTCTGTATGAACACGTTGGACTCATCTGTCTTGTAGCTAGCCCTCTATGTATACACATGTTGGACTCACCTGCCATGTAACTAATTAAAGTATATGGACATTTTGAACTCATGTGACTTGTAGCTAGTACTCTGTATATGGACATGTTGGACAACTCTTCCATGTAGCAATTTCTCAGTTTATGGACACATTGGACTCATCTGCGATGTAGCTAGTACACTGTATATGCAAATGTTGTACTACTCTGCTATGTAGTTAGCTCTCAGTATATGGATACATTGGACTCATCTGCCATGTAGCTACTACTCTCTATATAGAAATGTTGCACTACTCTGACATGTGGCTAGCTCTCTGTATATGGAAATTTTGGACTCGTTTGACATGTAGCTAGCTCTCTGTGAATGGATATGTATGAATGATATGCCATGTAGGTAGCTCTATGTATGTAAACATATAGGGCTTGTCTGCCATGTTGCTAGCTCTCTCTATATGGACATTTTGGACTCATCTGTCATGTAGCCAGCTCTCTCTGTATGAACATGTTGGACTTATCTGCCTTGTAGCTAGTCCTCTATATATACACATATTGAACTTATCTGCCATGTAGTTAACTCTCAGTATATGAACATGTAGGACTCATCTGCCATGTAGCTTGTAGTCTGTATATGGATATGTTGATCTACTCTGCCTTGTAGCTAGCTCTCAGTATATGGACATGTTGGACTCATCTGACTTGTAACTAAAACTCTGTATATGGACATGTTGGAATCATCAGCCATGTAGCCAGCTTTCTCTGGATGAACACGTTGGAATCATCTTCCTTTAAGTTAGTCCTCTATATATACACATGTTAGTATATGAACATGTTGGACTCATCTGTTATATAGCTAGTAGTCTTCATATGGAAACGTTGTACTACACTAACATGTAGTTGGCACTCAGTTTATGGACATGTTGGACTCATATGCCATGTAGCTTACTATGTATATGGACATTTTGAACTCATCTGCCATGTAGCTAGTACTCTGTATATGGACATGTTAGATTACTCTGCTATGTAGCAAGCTCTCAGTTTATGGACACATTGGACTCATCTGTCTTGTAGCTAGAACTCTGTATATGTAAATGTTACACTACTCTGACATGTAGATAGCTACCTGTATATGAACATTTTGGACTCGTCTGCCATGTAGTTAGCTCTCTGTGCATGGATATGTTGGACTGATCTGCTATACAGTTAACTCACTGAATATGAACATATTGGATTTTTCTGCCATGTAGCTATTTGTATATGGACATGTTGAACTTGCCTGCCATGTAGCCAGCTCTCTTTGTATGAATACGTTGTACTCGTCTGCCTTGAGCTAGTCCTCTATATATACACACGTTGGACTCATCTGCCATGTAGCTAACTTTCAGTATATGGACTTGTTGGACTCATGTGCCATGTAGCTAGTACTCTGTATATGGAAATGTTGGAGTACTCTGCTGTGTAGCTAGCTCTCAGTTTATGGATATGTTGGACTCATCTGCCATGTAGCTATTACTCTGTATATGAAAATGTTAGATTACTATGCCATATAGCTAGCTCTCTGTATATGGACATGTTGGATTCATCTGCCATATAGCTAGATCTCTGTGTATGGAAATGTTGCATTACTTTGTCATGTAGCTACCTCTCTGTATATGGACATATTGGACCCGTATACCATGTAGCTAGCTCTCTGTCTTGTGGGTAGCTCTCAGTATATGGACACGTGGGACACATCTGCCATGTAGCTAGAACTCTGTATATGGAAATGATGCTCTCAGTATATGGACATGTTGGACTCAACTGCTATGTATCTAACTCTCAGAATATGGACATGTTGGACTCATCTGTCATGTAGCTAACTCTCAGTAGATGGACTTGTTGGATTCATCTGCCATGTAGCTAATACTCTGTAAATGGATATTTTGGACTACTCTGCCATGTATCTAACTCACTGTGCATGAATAAGTTGGACTGATGTAACTTGTTGAAAGCTCTCTGAATATGAACATATTGGACTCTCCAGCCATGTAGCCAGCTCTCTCTGTATGAACATGTTGGACTCATCTGCCTTGTAGATATTCCTCTATATATACACATGTTGCATTCATCTGCCATGTAGCTAACTCTCTGCATATGGTCATGTTGGACTCATCTGCCATGTCGATAGTACTCTGTATATGTACATGTTGGACTACTCTGCCTTGTAGCTAGCTCTCACTATATGGACAAGCTGGACTTATCTGCCATGGAGCTAGAACTCTGTAAATTGAAATGTTGCACTACTCTGCCATGTAGCTAGCTCTCTGTATATGGATATTTTGGACTCATATGTCATCTGGCTATCTCTCTGTGCATGGCTATGTTGGATATATCTGCCATGTAGGTAGCTCTCTGTATATAAATATATTGGTCTTGTGTGCCATGTAGATAGCTCTCTGCACATAGACATGTTGGACTCATCAGCCATGAAGCCATCTCTCTCTGTATGAAGATGCTGGACTCATCTGCCTTGTAGATATTCCTCTATATATATACATGTTAGACTCATCTGCCATGTAGCTAACTCTCAGTATATGCACATGTTGTACCCATCTGCCATGTAGCTAATACTGTGTATATGGATATGTTGGACTACTCTTCCATGTAGATAGCTCTCTGTATATGGACACGTTGGACTCATCTGCCATGCAGTTAGAACTTTGTATATGGAAATGTTGCACTACTTTTCCATGTACCTAGTTCTCTGTATATGGATATTTTAGATTCATCTGCCATGAAGCTATCACTCTGAGCATGGATATGTTGGACTGATCTGCCATGTTGGTAGCTCTCTGTATATAAACATATTGGATTTGTCTGCCAGGTAACTAGCTCTCTGTATATGGACATGTTGGCGTCATCAGCCACGTAGCTAGCTCTCTCTGTATGAACATGTTGGACTCATCTGCCTTGTAGCTTGTCCTTAGTATATGAACATGTTGGACTACTCTGAAATGTAGCTACCTCTCATTTTATGAACACGTTGGACTCATCTGCCATGTAGTTAATACTCTGTATATGGAAATGTTAGACTACTCTGCCATATAGCTATCTCTCAGTATAGGGACACCATTGACTCATCTGCCATGTAGCTAAAATTCTGTTTACGGAAATGATGCACAACTCTGCCATTTAGCTAGCTTTCTGTATACGGATATTTTGGACTCATCTGCCATGTACCTAGCTCTCTATGCATGGATATGTTGAACTGATTTGCCATGTAGGTAGCTCTCTGTATTTGGGCATTTTGCACTTGTCTGCCATTTAGCTACCTCTCTGTGCATGGATATGTTGGACTGATGCACTATGTAGCCAGATCTCTGTATATGGGCACGTTGGACTCATCTGTCTTGTAGCTTGCCCTCTATATATAAACTCATTGGACTCATCAGCCATTTAGCTAAATCTCAGTATATGGACATGTTGGACTCATCTGCCATGTAGTTAGTACTCTTTATATGGACATGTTGGACTACTCTGCCATGTAGCTAGCTCTCAGTATATGAACACTTTGGACTCATCTGCCATGTAGCTACTACTCTGAATATGTAAGTGGTGCACTACGCTTCCATGTAGCTAGCTGTTTTTATATGGACAATTTTACCTCGTCTTCCATGTAGCTAACTCTCTGTGCATGGATATGTTGGACTGTTCTGCCATGTAGATAGCTCTCTGTATATGAACATTTGGATTTCTCTGCCATGTAGCTAGCTCTCTGTACATGGACATGTTGGACTCATCAGCCATGTAGACAGCTAGCTCTGTATGAACTCATTGGACCCATCTGCCTTGTAACTAGTCCTCTATACATACACATGTTGGACTCATCTGCCATGTAACTAGTACTCTTTATATAGACATGGTGGATTACTCTGCCATGTAGTTATCTCTCTGTGTATGGACATGATTTAATACTCTGCCATGTGGCTAGCTCTCAGTTTATGGACATTTGGACTCATCTACTATGTAGCTAGAACTCTGTATATGAAAATGTTGGACTACTCTGCATGTAGCTATCTCTGAGTATATGGACAAGTTGGACTCATCTGCCATGTAGCTAGAACTCTCTATTCGGAAATGTTTCACTACACTGGCATGTTGCTAGCTCTCTGTATATGGACATTTTTGACTAGTCTGCCCATGATATGTTGGACTGATCTACCATATAGGTAGCCTTCTGTATATGAACATATAGAACTTCTCTACCATGTCTCTAGCTCTCTGTATATTGACATGTTGGACTTAGATGCCATGTAGCTAGCTCTCTCTATATGATCACGTTGGACTCATCTGCCTTGTAGGTAACTCTCAGTATATGGACATATTGGATTCATCTGCCATGTAGCTTGTACTCTGTATGTGGATATGTTGGACTACTCTGCCGTGTAGCTAGCTCTCAGTATATGGACACGTTGGACTTATCTGCCATGTAGCTAGAACTCTGTATATGGAAATGTTGCACTACTCTACATTTTGGACTTGTCTGTCATGTAGCTAGCCCTCTATGCATGGATAAGTTGGATGGCTCTACCTTGTAGGTAGCTCTCTGTATTTGAACATATAGGACTTGTCTGCAATGTAGCTAGCTCTCTGTATATGGACATGTTGGACTCATCTGCCATGTAGCTTGTAATCTGTATATGGATATGTTGACCTACTCTGCCATGTAGCTAGCTCTCAGTATATGGACATGTTGGAGTCATCTGCCATGTAGCTAGAACTCTGTATATGGAAATGTTGCACTAGTCTGCCATATAGCTAGCTCTCTGTATATGGACATGTTTGACTAAACAGCCATGTAGCTAGTTCTCTCTGTATGAACACGTTGGACTCATCTGCCTTGTAGCTAGTCCTCTATATATACACATGTTGGACTCATGTACCATGTAGCTAACACTCAGTATATGGACATGTTGGACCCATCTGCAATATAGCTAGTACTCTGTATATGGACATGTTGGAGGACTACTCTGCTATGTAGTTAGCTCTCAGTATATGTACAAGTTGGATTCATATGCCATGTATCTAAACTCTGTATATGGAAATGTTGTACTAGTCTGTCATTTAGGAAGCTCTCTGTATATGAACATATTGTACTTGTCTGCCATGTAGCTAGTTTTCTGTATATGGACATGTTGGAATTATCAGGCATGTAACCAGCACTTTCTCTATGAACATGTTGGACTCATCTGACTTGTAGCTAGTCCTCTATATAAACACATGTTGGACTCATGTACCATGTAGCTAACACTCACTATATGGACATGTTGGGCCCATCTGCCATGTTGCTAGTACTAAGTTTATGGACATGTTGGACTACTCTGCCATGTACCTAGCTCTCAGTATATTGACACGTTGGACTCATCTGCCATGTAGCTAGAACTCTGTAAATGGAAATGTTGAACTAGTTTGCCGTGTAGCCAGCTCTCTGTATATATACATTTTGGACTTGTCTGCCATGTAGCTAGTTCTCTGTGCATGGATATGTTGGACTGATCTGCCATGTATTTAGCTCTCTGTATATGAACATATTGGATATGTCTGCCATGTAGCTAGTTCTCTGTATGTGGATATGTTGGAATTATCAGCCGTGTATTCAGCTCTCTCTGTATGAACATATTAGACTCATATAATTTGTAGCTAGTCCTCTATATATACACACATATTTGACTCATAAACCATGTAGCTAACACTCAGTATATGGACATGTTGGACCCATCTGCCATGGAACTAGTACTTTCTATATGGACATGTTGTACTACTCTGCCCTGTAGCTAGCTCTCAGTTTATGGACATGTTGGACTCATCTGCCATGTAGTCAGCTCTCTCTGTATAAACATGTTTGACTCATCTGCCTTGTAGCTAGTCCTCTATACATACACATGTTAGACTCATCTGCCATGACGCTAACTCTCAGTAAATGAATATGTTGTTCTCATCTGCATTGTAGCTAGTACTCTGTATATGGGTATGTTGGACTACTCTGTCATGTAGCTAGTTCTCAATATATGGACACATTGGACTAATCTGCAATGCAGCTAGAATTCTGTATATGGAAATGTTGCACTACTCTGGTATGTGGCTAGCTCTCTGTATATGGAAATTTTGGAGACATCTGCCATGTAGCTAGCTCTTTGTGCATGAATATGTTGGACTGATCCTCCATGTAGTTATCACTGTGTATATAAATATATTGGACTTGACTGCCCTGTAGCTAACTCTGAGTATATGTACATGTTGGAGTCATCTGCCATGTAGCTAGTACTCTGTACATGGAAAAGTTTCACTACTCTACAATGAAGCTAGCTCTCTGTATATGGACAGTTTGGACTCATCTGCCATGTAGGTAGCTCTCTGTATATGAACATATTGCACTTATTTGCTAGGTAGATAGCTCTCTTTATATGGACATGTTGGGCCCATCAACCATGTAGCCCGTTGTCTCTGTATATTCATGTTGGACTCATCTGACTTGTAGCTAATCCACTATATATACACATGTTTGACTTATCTGTCATGTAGCTAACTCTCAGTATGTGGACACGTTGGACTCATCTGCCATGTAGCTAGATGTTTGTTTATGGAAATGTTACCTTTCTCTGCCATGAAGATATCTCTCTGTTTATGGACATTTTGGACTCTGTGTACATGGATACTTTGGACTGATCTTCCATGTACGTAGCTCTCTGTATATGAACATATTGGGATTGTCTGCCATGTAGTGAGCTCTCTGTATATGGACATATTTGATTCATCAGCCATGTAGCCAGAGGTCTCTGTGTAAAAACGTTGGACTCATCTGCCTTGTAGCTAGTCCTCTATATATAAACATGCTGGACTCATCTGTCATGAAGCCAACTTTCAGTATATGGACATGTCAGACTCATCTGCCATGTAGTTAATGCTCAGAATATGGACATGCTAGACTCCTCTGCCATGTAGTTAATGCTCAGAATATGGACATTTTGGACTCATGTGCGATGAAGCTAACTTTCAGTATATGGACGTGTTGAACTCATCTGCCATGTAGCTAGTTCTCAGTATATGGACACGTTGGACTCATCTGCCAGGTAGCTAGAACTCTGTATATGGAAATGTTGCACTATTCTGCCATGTAGCTAGCTCTCTGTATATGGACATGTTGGACTACTCTGCCATAGAGCTAGCTCTCTGTGTATTGATGCATTGGACTTGTCTGCCAAATAGCTCTCTGTGCATGGATATGTTGTACTGATCTTCCATGTAAGTAGTTCTCTGTATATGAACATATTGGACTTGTCTGCCATGTAGCTAGCATTCTGTATATGAACATGTTTGACTCATCTGCTAGGTAGCTAACTCTCAATATGTGGACATTTTGGACTCATCTGTCATGTAGCTAACTCTCAGTATATATACATGTTGGACTCATCTGCCATATAGTTCCTACTCTGTATATGGAAATGTTGGACTACTCTGCCATTTAGCTAGCTCTCTGTATATGGATATTTTGGACTTGACAGCCTACTCAAATTATTCCAGAATATATTGCAGGATGGAAAACTTGCTAATACATTCTATGAAGCATGTATAACCCAAAACCAGAGAAGGATGTTACTAAGAAAGAAAACTATAGAACAATATCCCTCATGAAAATATATGCAAAAATTCTCAACAAAATACTAGCCAACAGACTCCAGCAACACATCAAAAAGATAATACATCATGATCAAGTGGGATTCATATCAGCGATGCAAGGATGGTTCAACATTAGGAAAATTATCATCGTTATCCACCATATAAATAAGAAAAAAAGAAAAGAACTACATGATCATATCAATTGATGCAGAAACGGCATTTGACAAAATCCAACATCCATTCCTGATAAAAACACTCAACAAAATAGGAATTGAAGGAAAATTCCTCAACATAATAAAGAGCATGTATACAAAACCAACAGCCTATATTACTCTCAATGTTGAGAAATTCAAAGCCTTTCCTCTGCGAACAGGAACCAGACAAGGATGCCCTCTCTCACCGCTCCTATTCAATATTGTGCTGGAAGTCTTAGCAAGAGCTATATGCAATACAGGGAAATTAAAGGCATCCAAATTGGCAAAGAGGAGGTAAAGCTCTCCCTATTTGCAGACGATATGATCTTATATGTAGAAAACCCCAAAGACTCAGTAAAAAAGCTATTAGACCTCTTTGGCAGATTCAGCAAAGTGGCAGGGTAAAATATCAACATACAAAAATCAGTTGGATTCCTCTATACCAAAAATGTCAGTGTTGAAAAGGACATTAGGAAAGCAATATCATTTACAATAGCCACCCAAAGGATGAAATATCTTGGAATAAATGTAACCAGAGAAACAAAGGACTTATACAAAGAAAACTACAAAACACTACTGC